>NW_025953342.1:167038-309878 GCF_018812025.1 Megalobrama amblycephala | reverse complement strand
GCAACACCATAGTGACCACCCCAGGTACCTTAGCAACTGACTAGCAACACCTTAGCAACCACCCAGATTACCATAGCAACCGCCTAGCAACCACCCAGAACACCCTAGCAACCGCCTAGCAACACCATAGTGACCACCCCAGGTACCTTAGCAACTGCCTAGCAACACCTTAGCAACCACCCAGGTTACCATAGCAACTGCCTAGCAACCACCCCGAGTAGCCTAGCAACCGCATAGCATCATCTTAGCAACCACCCCGAGTACCCTAGCAACCGCATAGCAACACCCTAGCAACCACCCCAAGTACCCTAGCAACCACATAGCAACACCATAGCAACCACCCAGAACACCTTAGCAACCGCATAGCAACACCTTAGCAACCACCCTGAGTACCCTAGCAACTGCATAGCAACACCCTAGCAACCATGCAGATTACACTAGCAACCACATAGCAACACCCTAGCAACCAGTCAGAACACCTTAGCAACCGCATAGCAACCACTCTGAGAACCCTAGCAACCACCCTGAGTACCCTAGCAACAGCATAGCAACACCATAACAACCACCCTGAGTACCCTAGCAACCGCATAGCAACACCCTAGCAACCACCCCAAATACCCTAGCAACCCCATAGCAACACCTTAGCAACCACCCTAGTACCTTAGCAACCGCATAGCAACACCTTAGCAACCACCCCGAGTACCCTAGCAACCGCATAGCAACACCCTAGCAACCACCCCAACACCCTAGCAACCCCATAGCAACACCTTAGCAACCACCCCGAGTACCTTAGCAACCGCATAGCAACACCCTTGCAACCACCCTGAGTACCCTAGCAACCACTTAACACCCTAGCAACCGCCTTAAGTACCCTGACTCTATCTATCTATCTATCTATCTATCTATCTATCTATCTAAATCTATCAAACTAAGTCTATCTATTGAACTAAATCTATCTAATAAAACTTAAACTTTCAAACTTCAAACTTTTAAAACTACTTCAAACTTTCTGGACCGGCTTTTTCAAGCCAACTTAAAGTTTGTCTTCAAACTTTTTTATCTAGTTATTATTCTTCTTCTTAGACTAAATTTTAAATTGTATCTCCTCCTAGACTGTTCAAGCTACAAACACCAAACTCGGACTAGACCTTCAGACTGTTCTGACTCGGGTTGCTATATCTTTTCAGACTGATCCGACTTACGGTTTTCCTAAAAATGCTGATTAAACCTGGAAAAAACTCCCATTGACTTTCATTGAACTGCCTTGGCTGATCTGAACATTCCGTCCAACTGTCAAAATTCAAATTCAAACACACAGACTCAATTAAACTGCAATTCCTATTTCCAAGCCATTTAAACTCATTCAAACTCATTCAAACTCATTCAATCTATCTATCTATCTATCTATCTATCTATCTATCTATCTATCTATCTATCTATCTATCTATCTATCTATCTATCTATCTATCTATCAAACTAAATCTTTCTATCTATCTATCTATCTATCTATCTATCAAACTAAATCTATCTATCTATCAAACTAAATCTTTCTATCTATCTATCAAACTAAATCTATCTATCTATCTATCTATCTATCTATCAAACTAAATCTATCTATCTATCAAACTAAATCTATCTATCTATCAAACTAAATCTATCTATCTATCAAACTAAATCTTTCTATCTATCTATCTATCTATCTATCTATCTATCTATCTATCAAACTAAATCTATCTATCTATCAAACTAAATCTTTCTATCTATCTATCAAACTAAATCTATCTATCTATCTATCTATCTATCTATCAAACTAAATCTATCTATCTATCAAACTAAATCTATCTATCTATCAAACTAAATCTATCTATCTATCAAACTAAATCTTTCTATCTATCTATCTATCTATCTATCTATCTATCTATCTATCTATCTATCAAACTAAATCTATCTATCTATCAAACTAAATCTATCTATCTATCTATCAAACTAAATCTATCTATCTATCTATCAAACTAAATCTATCTATCTATCTATCAAACTAAATCTTTCTATCTATCTATCTATCTCTCTATCAAACTAAATCTATCTATCTATCTATCAAACTAAATCTATCTATCTATCTATCAAACTAAATCTATCTATCTATCTATCTATCTATCTATCAAACTAAATCTATCTATCAAACTAAATCTATCTATCAAACTAAATCTAACTATCTATCTATCTATCTATCAAACTAAATCTATCTATCTATCTATCTATCTATCTATCAAACTAAATCTATCTATCTATCAAACTAAATCTATCTATCTATCAAACTAAATCTATCTATCTATCTATCTATCAAACTAAATCTATCTATCTATCTATCAAACTAAATCTATCTATCTATCTATCTATCTATCTATCTATCTATCTATCTATCTATCTATCTATCAAACTAAATCTATCTATCTATCAAACTAAATCTATCTATCTATCTATCAAACTAAATCTATCTATCTATCAAACTAAATCTATCTATCTATCTATCTATCAAACTCTATCTATCTATCAAACTAACTCTATCTATCTATCAAACTAAATCTATCTATCTATCAAACTAAATCTATCTATCTATCAAACTAAATCTATCTATCTATCAAACTAAATCTATCTATCTATCAAACTAAATCTTTCTATCTATCTATCTATCTATCTATCTATCTATCAAACTAAATCTATCTATCTATCAAACTAAATCTATCTATCTATCAAACTAAATCTATCTATCTATCAAACTAAATCTATCTATCTATCTATCAAACTAAATCTATCTATCTATCTATCAAACTAAATCTTTCTATCTATCTATCTATCTCTCTATCAAACTAAATCTATCTATCTATCTATCAAACTAAATCTATCTATCTATCTATCAAACTAATCTATCTATCTATCTATCTATCTATCTATCTATCAAACTAAATCTATCTATCAAACTAAATCTAACTATCTATCTATCTATCTATCAAACTAAATCTATCTATCTATCTATCTATCTATCAAACTAAATCTATCTATCTATCAAACTAAATCTATCTATCTATCTATCAAACTAAATCTATCTATCTATCTATCTATCTATCAAACTAAATCTATCTATCTATCTATCAAACTAAATCTATCTATCTATCTATCTATCAAACTAAATCTATCTATCTATCAAACTAAATCTATCTATCTATCAAACTAAATCTATCTATCTATCTATCAAACTAAATCTATCTATCTATCTATCAAACTAAATCTATCTATCTATCAAACTAAATCTATCTATCTATCTATCTATCAAACTAAATCTATCTATCTATCTATCTATCAAACTATATCTATCTATCTATCTATCTATCAAACTAAATCTATCTATCTATCAAACTAAATCTATCTATCTATCTATCACTGGTAGCTGTCAAGCCACTCCCTAGCAACCAAACAGAGTACCCTAGCAACCGTTTTGCAAGATCTATATCTCTGCAGCAGAACATAGTACAGACATGGGGGTTGGTTTATATTGTCAAGCAGCCTTTGGAGTATCATCATTGGTAGCTGCCAAGCCACTCCCTAGCAACCAAACAGAGTACCCTAGCAACCGTTTTACAAAATATATATCTCTGCATCATAACATAGTACAGTCATGGGGGTTGGCTTTTTTTAATCATGCTAGCAATCTGGACTTCCAACATGCTATACATGCTAGCAGTGAATAGCTACATGCTAATAGTGATTAGCTAAGTGCTAAAGTGAGCTAAGAATATGCTAATAACTCTATAAAAACTCCATAGTAACCATCTGTGACAACTACCAACCACCTAGCAACATCATAGCAACCACCCAGGTAACCATAGCAACCATCTAACAACCACCCAGAATACCCTAACAACTGCCTAGCGATACCTTAGCAACCACCCAGGTTACATAGCAACTGCCTAGCAACCACCACGAGTACCGTAGCAACACCCTAGCAACCAACCCTATTATCTTAGCAACCGCATAGCAACGCCCTAGCAACCAACCAGAGTACCCTAGCAACCGCATAGCAACACCTTAGCAACCACCCCGAGTACCCTAGCAACCGCATAGCAACACCTTAGCAACCACACCGAGTACCCTAGCAACCGCATAGCAACACCCTAGCAACCAACCAGAGTACCTTAGCAACCGCATAGCAACACCCTAACAACCACCCCAAGAACCCTAGCAACCGCATAGCAACACCCTAGCAACCACCCAGAATACCTTAGCAACCTCATAGCAACACCCTAGCAACCAACCAGAGTACCTTAGCAACCGAACAGCAACACCTTAGCAACCATACCAAGTGCCCTAGGAACCACATAGCAACACCCTAGCAACCACCCAGAATACCTTAGCACACCCTAGCAACCATCCAAAATATCTATCTATCTATCTATCTATCTATCTATCTATCTATCTATCTATCTATCTATCTATCTATCTATCTGTCTATCTGTCAAAACTACTAAACTAAAACTTAAACTTAAACTTTCAAACTCTCTAACTGAAAACTCTCAAACTTCAAACTTTTAAATCTGTTTCAAACTTTCTGGACCGGCTTTTTCAAGCCAACTTAAAGTTTGTCCTCAAACTTTTTTATCTAGTTATTTTTATTCCACACAAAATTTCTGCGCGTAACTCGTCCCGCAGTTTTTGTCATAGACCCACGAATGAGGTGTCAAATCGACCGGCCCATTGAGGAGTGGTGTGCTATGACTTTTATAAGCGATCGGGTGTACGATGTTCGTTCAGCGGGTGAAAAATCGGCGAAAAATTCCATAGACTTAACATTGTGATGAACTTTGACGAGTCATAACTCCTAACGAGGATTTCATAGAAACGTGGGTCACCACGTTTGAAGAGGCTGGCAGGTTCTCTCAGAACATACCTCAAAACGGGGTGTAAGTTGTACCCCTGGGGCGCAAGAGCTGCCCAAAGTTGCCCCATAGACATACTATGGTGAAGCCGTGCCCATGAACCAGGAAGTACTGTGTTTTTCCTGCTATGGAAAATTACATAGGGATTTTGTATTGAACATAATTCTATATCACAATGTCATAGAGACAAGGGGGTGGGCTCATTTTACTCAGGCAACCAATCAGTGTCTCAGGATCATTGTGAAGCTATCAAGCCACGCCCTAGCAACCACATAGAGCACCATAGCAACAAGTTCCATAGACTTCCATTGAAAAAGATCAAAGGAATATCTTTGGATAGAAGTGTCATAGAAACATGAGGTTGGGCTCATTTGACTCGGGGCAGCAAACGGCCAATCACAAATCACCTTCAATACTTCATAGCCACGTCCTAGCAACCATTTAGAGAACCCTAGCAACCCAAAGCATAGAGGGATATCTTCAAATCTGAACATCATAGAAGCATGGGGGTTGGTTTATATCATTCACACTGGCAAGCAGCCTTTGGAGTGTCATCATTGGTAGCTGCGAAGCCACTCCCTAGCAACCTAACAGAGTACCCTAGCAACCATTTAGCAAGACCTATGTCTCTGCATCAGAGCATCGTAGAGACATGGGGGTTGGCTTATGTTGGCCAGCAGCCTTTGGAGTATCATCATTGGTAGCTACCAAGCCACTCCCTAACAACCAAACAGAGTATCCTAGCAACCGTTTAACAAGACCTATATCTCTGCATCAGAACATCGTAGAGACATGGGGGTTGGTTTATATTGTCAAGCAGCCTTTGGAGTATCATCATTGATAGCTGCCGAGCCACTCCCTAGCAACCAAACAGAGTACCCTAGCAACCGTTTAGCAAGACCTATATCTCTGCATCAGAACATCGTAGAGACATGGGGCTTGGCTTTTTTGACTCATGCTAGCAAACTGGACTTCCAAAATGCTACACATGCTAGCAGTGAATAGCTACATGCTAATAGCAATTAGCTAAGGGTTTAAACATGACACAAACTAGTAAAAATGTGTTAGCATCATGTTAGTAGCATGCTAATCATGTTAGCATTATGCTAATAGCATGTTAATCATGTTAGCATAATGCTAACATGATTATGCTAATCATGTTAGCATGTTGCTAGCATAATGCTAACATGATTAGCATCTTGTTAAAATCATGCTAGCAAAAAATGGTAATAATGCTAGCATCATGCTAGCATAATGCTAATCATGTTAGCATGTTGCTAGCATTATGTTAACATGATTAGCATCTTGTTAAAATAATGCTAGCAACATGGTAATCATGCTAGCATTATGCTAATCATGTTAGCATTTTGTTAGCATTGTGTTAAAATGATTAGCATCTTGTTAGAAACATGCTAGCAGCATGCTGTGGGTGTTAGCATAATGCTAAAAACATCCTAGCAGGACGGTAATTATGCTAGCATCATGTTAATCAAGAGTGCCGAGTTTTGCCACTGCAAGCACCATTCACATTTTCTTCAGGAAACGTACATTCTAGTTATTCTTCTTCCGGACACATTCGTCTGCGCGTAACTCGTCCCGCAGTTTTTGTCCTAGACCCATGAGTGGTGTGCTATGACTTTTATAAGCGATCGGACCAACGATGTTTGCACAGGGGGCGAAAAAGCGGCCAAAAAAGTCCCATTTACTTTCAATGGCGGAATCTTCAGAAATTTTAATTTCAACTGTCACTTTCTCACACACACTCACACACGTAGGCCCTTAGAACCCTTTCTCTCACTCACTCACTATTGATCACAGTGTCATAGAGACAAGGGGGTGGGCTCATTTTACTCAGGCAACCAATCAGTGTCTCAGGATCATTGTGAAGCTATCAAGCCACGCCCTAGCAACCACATAGAGCACCATAGCAACAAGTTCCATAGACTTCCATTGAAAAAGATCAAAGGAATATCTTTGGATAGAAGTGTCATAGAAACATGAGGTTGGGCTCATTTGACTCGGGGCAGCAAACGGCCAATCACAAATCACCTTCAATACTTCATAGCCACGTCCTAGCAACCATTTAGAGAACCCTAGCAACCCAAAGCATAGAGGGATATCTTCAAATCTGAACATCATAGAAGCATGGGGGTTGGTTTATATCATTCACACTGGCAAGCAGCCTTTGGAGTGTCATCATTGGTAGCTGCGAAGCCACTCCCTAGCAACCTAACAGAGTACCCTAGCAACCATTTAGCAAGACCTATGTCTCTGCATCAGAGCATCGTAGAGACATGGGGGTTGGCTTATGTTGGCCAGCAGCCTTTGGAGTATCATCATTGGTAGCTACCAAGCCACTCCCTAACAACCAAACAGAGTATCCTAGCAACCGTTTAACAAGACCTATATCTCTGCATCAGAACATCGTAGAGACATGGGGGTTGGTTTATATTGTCAAGCAGCCTTTGGAGTATCATCATTGATAGCTGCCGAGCCACTCCCTAGCAACCAAACAGAGTACCCTAGCAACCGTTTAGCAAGACCTATATCTCTGCATCAGAACATCGTAGAGACATGGGGCTTGGCTTTTTTGACTCATGCTAGCAAACTGGACTTCCAAAATGCTACACATGCTAGCAGTGAATAGCTACATGCTAATAGCAATTAGCTAAGGGTTTAAACATGACACAAACTAGTAAAAATGTGTTAGCATCATGTTAGTAGCATGCTAATCATGTTAGCATTATGCTAATAGCATGTTAATCATGTTAGCATAATGCTAACATGATTATGCTAATCATGTTAGCATGTTGCTAGCATAATGCTAACATGATTAGCATCTTGTTAAAATCATGCTAGCAAAAAATGGTAATAATGCTAGCATCATGCTAGCATAATGCTAATCATGTTAGCATGTTGCTAGCATTATGTTAACATGATTAGCATCTTGTTAAAATAATGCTAGCAACATGGTAATCATGCTAGCATTATGCTAATCATGTTAGCATTTTGTTAGCATTGTGTTAAAATGATTAGCATCTTGTTAGAAACATGCTAGCAGCATGCTGTGGGTGTTAGCATAATGCTAAAAACATCCTAGCAGGACGGTAATTATGCTAGCATCATGTTAATCAAGAGTGCCGAGTTTTGCCACTGCAAGCACCATTCACATTTTCTTCAGGAAACGTACATTCTAGTTATTCTTCTTCCGGACACATTCGTCTGCGCGTAACTCGTCCCGCAGTTTTTGTCCTAGACCCATGAGTGGTGTGCTATGACTTTTATAAGCGATCGGACCAACGATGTTTGCACAGGGGGCGAAAAAGCGGCCAAAAAAGTCCCATTTACTTTCAATGGCGGAATCTTCAGAAATTTTAATTTCAACTGTCACTTTCTCACACACACTCACACACGTAGGCCCTTAGAACCCTTTCTCTCACTCACTCACTATTGATCACAGTGTCATAGAGACAAGGGGGTGGGCTCATTTCACTCAGACAACCAATCAGTGTCTCAGGATCATTGTAAAGCTATCAAGCCACGCTCTAGCAACCATAGAGAGCACCTTAGTAACAAGCTCCATAGACTTCCATTGAAAAAGATCAAAGGAAGATCTTTGGATAGAAGTGTCATAGAAACATGAGGGTGGGTTCATTTGACTCGGGGCAGCAAACTGCCAATCACGCATCACTTTCAAGACTTCATAGCCACGCCCTAGCAACCATTTAGAGCACCCTAGCAACCCAAAGCATAGAGGGATATCTTCAAATCTGAATATCATAGAGGCCTGGGGGTTGGTTTATATCGTTCATACTGGCAAGCAGCCTTTGGAGTATCACCATTGTCAGCTGCCAGGCCACTCCCTAGCAACCAAACAGAGTACCCTAGCAACCATTTTGCAAGAACTATATCTCTGAATCAGAATATCGTAGAGACATGGGGGTTGGTTTATATTCTCAAGCAGCCTTTGGAGTATCATCATTGGCAGCTGCCAAGCCACTCCCTAGCAACCAAACAGAGTACCCTAGCAACCGTTTTTCAAGATCTATATCTCTGCTTCAGAACATCATAGAGACATGGGGGTTAGTTTATATTGTCAAGCAGCCTTTGAGGTATCATCATTGGCATCAATTTTGCCACTGCAAGCACCATTCACATTTTCTTCAGGAAATGTACATTCTAGTTAATATTATTATTATTATTATTATTGTAATAATACAATTACAATATACCCCCCCCCACACACACACACGTGTGCACACACACACACACACACACACACACACACACACACACACACACACACACACACATATATACACACATATACACATTCCTGTCCCACCCACTTTTTAAAACAAAGTTACGCCACTGGCATTGTGTGACGAATAACGTCATTAAAATATGAAAAATCCAAAAAGGTCAGAAGTGCATCCCTGAAATTAATGTTTGTCGTTTAACCTTTTTTTTTTTTTTTTTTATTTAACAGTAGGCAAATATTGCTGTATCTCATCATGTTCTGCTGCCCATCTTACCTCAGTTTGCATTCTTCATGCATTAAAAAGTGCCACGCTGCTCGGTTTCTGTGGACAGTGAATTAAACATTTTGATGAGCACTAAACAGACTGAGCACAAGTTTTTTGCCTTAAATGGGCCATGCCCACACAATTCCTCTGGGCTGACGGAGGATACAGACTATGTAAATTTACTTTAATTCATTCTTCACATATATTTTTTTTTTGCAACGGGCCGGCCCACATTGTCCAGTGGCCCACCCGGAAAACTCCCAGTACTCCCGATGGCCAGTCTGCCCCTGATTACGTTGTCAGAGTGTATAGCCATCAATGGAGCAGTACAGGTAGGTTAATATATCTGTCTAATTTGCCAGCAGCTAGCTAGTTAATGTTAATTGATTACATTGTCATTTGCTTGACTAGGAGTTAATATTTTGCTATCTTCCTTACTCGTCTTTGGATATTTGTATTTTAACTTCAACCATCATGCTGCAGGGTGTCAAAGCCTGGAAAACAAAGCTAGAACGCAGTAACATCACTTGCTGCGGTTTGCCTTGGTATTAACTTCAATTTTGTAGTTACTGCAATTTTGACACCCTCGTTTCTCAGAAAAGGGACAATTTTGAACCAGGAGACTTTGTCACAAGACAGAACATATGTCACAAAGCCTCAATTTTGATCAAATGTCTCAATTTTGATCAAATGTGTATTTACTGCACTTTGCCTTTGGACGGCAGTATAGCAATATAGTTTGGGAAAAGCCAATATTGCATGTTTACTAATGTAAGTTATGTGTAGTAAATGAAATCACGCATCTGCGCCACATGGATCACCTCAATTTGCATTTGAATACTGCGCACTCTCCGTGGACGTGGCCACATTAGCGGATAATGAGGTGACTTGTGAACGACTGATATCTCTCTCTTTTCAAACAGATTACACACATAGTCTGTTTGTGTGATCTGTTTGAAAAGAGAGAGATGTCAGTCGTTCAGGAATGGTCCCTCTGTCGAACATGGATCTGCAGTCTGGCAGAATGAAGACGAGAAGTTCCTTGTCCCCATCCACCGACAGAGAGAGATTCCGAGGACTCCTGACTGGCTCGCCAAATTGTGGTAGATTTTCCCCTACACACCTGATTTAAGTTTACCTGGGTTGTCTCCAATCAATGCCCCAAAAAGTCTATAGTCGACGCTTCATTAACAAGTAAATAAGGTAGGGCTGCATGATTTATTGCACTATTAGTGCGATATTAGTGTGATTTATGAAATCACAAAGGTTGTGATTTATTTATTTATTTATTTTTTTTATTTTTTTGTATGCACAGCTTGTCAATGAAGTATGGCTCCAAATGCTAATCCATGCGTCAAACATCTTTCCAAATGCATTTATTAACATCTTGTCCAACAAAAGACATTTTATAACTTGTTTTTACTCCAAACTCACTTCATAATGACAGTTGAGCATCCTTCTGTGAGATGATCTGGCTTCTTACACAGAATAAGGCAGTTGTGTGTTTCTTAGTCATGTTTAATCAATCAAAGCGTTTCATTATTCTGTTTGTTTAGCTACAGCGATGGTATGATGCCTATAGGGATTTCCTGGAATGATGTGTGTTATCTACTTCTGTGGCAGGGCATATTTGGAGTTTCTGCGCATGAGAACCCTCTGGCTTTCAGATGAAGAAGCATTTACTACTGATCACAGAGCTGTACAGCACTGACAAGCTGTGCATAAAATATAAAATAATCCCCAGCCTTTGCCAAATCATGTGCGGTTTAATTGCGATTAAACGTGCAGCCCTAGAATTAGGTCTGTAGTATTCACAAACTTGCAAAAACCCAGACAGACTCCAGACTATGCCTTAGAATATGCTTTAACCCTCTGGAGTCTGAGGCTGATTTGGGGTCCTGATGTAGTTTTGACACGTGTGCTTTTTTAGTTGTTTATAAACATATTAATGACAGAAGTCTCATTACATTGTATTCAACAGAAACTAGGCTACAATAATATGTGAGCAACAAGTATGTACATGTTTGTATTTTTGAGAGAATTACGTATATGTGTGGTTTTTGAAAAAAAAGTCACTGAAATAAGGTCTCAAAATACACACTAAATATTTTTTCACAAGACTTGGGAACTGTATATTTTAGTCTAGAGTTTTTGCTTAAAAATGATGTGGAAATTATACTACCTATTCTGACACATAAAACATTGTATTGATTTTAAATTTCTAAGACACTTTTTGTTTACACAAACCGTATGCGAAGAGGCGTGAATCTTCATGAATAATTCTGAGATTCACACCTGAGGAGATTAAGACCAGTGGTGTAGTCGGGGCCATACACACGTGTACTCTGTATACTTACTTTTTGCTCAGGGCTGTTTGCGTATTACAACTTCTAAGGATCAGTATTTGCGTATACCCATTTTTTGTTTCGAAAGTCCATAATCTACTGTCATGTTAGCTTCCTGTCACATTGAACTGTGTCCAATGCTGTTTTGTAAACTCGTGATTCTTTGTTGTAATTGGTGCATTAGCACTTCTATCTTTCTACCTTTTCCTGCCCATCATCGACTAAAAAAAAATCAGGCTTGACTGTGCGGGTTTGCGCTGCAGTGAGAGAACTCCGCTCAAATCTGCTTGGTGTTTTGAGCGGTTCATTGAGTGCAGTTCTCTCACTGCAGTGCTGTGAGAAATATGGTGGAGAGCAAATAAGACTATTAATTAATTATATACATCATGCATTCAGAGCTTTTAAGCGCTAAGTTCTCAGTTCTCATATGAACTGAAAAGACCATCAGCTCAACTGAAGCCCGGTTTATTTAATGCATCAGTGGCGCATGAATCATAGGCCTACTCTGAATCTTATCATGCTCCAAAAGTGTGATAAGATTTCCATGAGCCATTCCTATTGTGACACTGATGATAAAATCGATCCATTTGAATTCTATTTAGAGTTAAACACTTTAAAACACTATAGAGAATGTCAAGCATGATCTAGACTGATGAACAAAAGACTGATGAAAAGAGGAAAAAAGATCATTTTGCACCAACATTTATTAGAAAGCTTATAAAACTATTCATGACCCACCCTTACATTTATCACATTTTATTATATTAATTGTGATCAATTTGGATAAATTGTGGAATTTATAATCTATTAAGGAAATATATTTTCTGTTTATATAATTATATAATTTCTGTTTATATAAATATAATTTCTACTTATATTGGCTGTAGCTATTGTTTCTATATGTGTAGGTTGTAGGTACATTCATGCTCTTCCTCTGAGGTAACCGCATCTCAAAACGATGAAAAGTACATAAAACTGACTAAGCTTATGTGTTTTTCCGAGCTGATGCAGGTGTTCACTCCCTGTTGTGCTAATTGCCTCAGAATTTGCATCTGAATAGCGCTCGCGCTCCGTGGGTGTAGCCACATTAGTGGATAATGAGCTGAATCGTGTACGACTGACATGTCTCGCTTTTCAAACGGATTACTTAAACAGAGAATGTTAGTCTTAGATTTAACTTGCATGACTTAAAACCTGACATTTCAATGTTTCTTTTGACATACGTCTCATTTTTGTGTGATTAGTATTCACTAAGTTACAGTTCATTTTCTGAGGGAGTATCAGATTGGGCTTCATTCCGAGAGAGATGACAAGTCCCGCATCGTGTTAGTTTATTTTGCAAAAAGCATAATATTTAGTTTTTACTGTGAGTGTACACAAATAAGACATTCTATAGTTGAATTGATATTACTTCTGTCTCTATAACAAAAAATGACAGAGTATTTTAAGTTGATTGAAAAAAAAAACAGCAAAACACGCTGGTGCATTTCCTGACGTGTGAGTGTTAATCCCAGCCGAAGGACCTCATATCAATCACGAAGAATCTCACTGACAAAAAGAAAACAACAGTTTATATAGGATAGGAGCATGGCAAAGCATTCTACAATATGATTGTAGAATTTTACTTCTGTTACTAGGTAAAGCAAGATCTGCCCAAATCATGTGTTTATTAGTTAGTTGGTTACTCAATATCATGGGGCTATTAGTGTTGTCAAAAGTACTGATTGCGATACCAAGTCGGTACTAAAATTTTAAAAATGTGACTAGCACTGTTGTGCGGATTCATAAACACCTCTGATTGGCCTTTGTGTTTGCGGGCTCATCACCAGATATGTCTGTGATTGGCTACAATGATCAATGCTCGGGACCATTTGAATTTGAAAGCGGGAACGTTTGAAAGCAGTAGCCAATTACAGATATTTCCAATGAGCACGTGAACACAATTGCCAATCAGAGATATTTACGAATCCGCTCAATGCATCACATTTTTAAAATGTCAGTACCGACTTGGTATCTCGGTCGGTACTTTTGACAACACTAGGGGCTATTATATTTAGATAGTTGTCTAGCTGTCCCTAAGTTTCTTTTCCCCTTTTCTTATATTTGGACATGATTCAGACAAACACTGACTTTGGCCCAAGGTTTGAGGACATTTAGGTTTCAAACGCATACAAATTATAAGTTATTCCTGCAAGGAAAAAGAAATGTTTGATTCATTAAAAAAAATTCCATCATGGGTCACAAAGAATCATCAAAGGAAACTGCCTCAGAAGATAAACTGAAAACATATTGGTCCCCTTGCATCTCATGCTCTTTGTCTTTCCTCATTTCTCTCAGAGGAGGAGGGCAGGCCCCAGCGCCGCAATAGAAGCCGCCGTCGCCGTAACCGTGGCAATCGTCCTGAGGGAGGCTCTACCAGCCGTGACAGACAGCCAGGTGAGAGATTGGGAAGGATTGTGTTTCTGACCAGATTCAATCTTGCATTACCTCTGTAGTATTCAAGGTTTTTTTTTTTTTTTTTTTTTTTTTTTCTTCAATAGGACTGTTATAAAATATTTGCTGGTATGATACCAGATAGAGGTCTCCATGAGCTTTAAACCGAAGCCCAAAGCCCTGGCCCGTCCCCGAGATCATTTAATCCGATCGGACCGGACCGATAGTTACATTTTAAGCCCGATCCCGACCTGAACACGGAGTCCATTTCAAACAGAAAATAACTTTTTGCAATATGCTGGAACGATCAGTAAACGAATACATGTAAACAAACAGTTTCATCAAGACATAGCGGCCCTCTCAGCAGTCAGCACACCGGAGGAAAGGAGAAAAAGTGCATACTTAACAATTATGAAACTTAGCTCAGTAAACTGGTGTAATGGTCACATAAAGTCCTCAAAGATAAAGAATTCAAACTTCAGTGTGTTCATAGCAACCCAAGAGATCCCGCTCGTCTTCCATGTTGTGTTTTGCATGCCGTCTGCTGAGCACATGTGCAAAATGGTTTTGTATAAATTATATATATTCTAAATGTATACTGTATATTCAAAGCTGTTTTGCGCATGTGCTCTCATGCGCTCTTTTGGTATATGTGTGTTTTTTTTTTTGTTTTTTTTGTTTTTTTGCTACAAACCTGCGCAAGCCTGCTCATAGCGAACAGCTTTCAGACACAACTTTCTTCTATTCTTTATAGTTAATTTGAGGCAGTTTATAATGGCAAATGTCAAGAGCGCACGTCTTATTTTGCCTTGGGCACCAAATAAACCAGAACCACTACTGCTAGGGTACACTTTGTCTTGAGTGCATCAATAAATGGTTGAAGCAAAGGAAGTACAAGAACTTCAGTGAGTACTTTCCCTAGTCTCTTCCTGTTACATAGGCACAGCATATTAAATGTGTAATTTCAGAAGACTTGTGGCTTCTTTTTCTTCCTCTCTGTGCATTCTGCATATGTCGTCTTTTAGTCCTTTCTTTCTCCATATTTCACAAACTTCATCTGTTAGATACAATACTTTAGATGATATACTTAGTTTTATACTTAGATTTAAGTATAAGAAAAAAAAAAACTAATCTTGAAACTTATTTGCTATTTAATGTTTTAATATTAACCAGATTCATTTGTTTGTCTATGTAATTTTAAATTTTAATAAAATTTGTTATTCCTTATTCAAATTTGATGTCTGACGTAATCATTGCTCATCTGCCTGAATCTCACTGCATCAATATGTTAATCTTTAGATTCTAGATTGTTGCACTTGCTGATTTGGTTGACGTTAATTTCACAGTTATGGTCTACAGAGAGTGTAATATATGAATGCAACTGTAAGATCAGATTACACCACTTGTTTGATCTCTTGCTGCTCCACCCCCCCTTCTGACTACTGTTGCTCTTTGTGTTGATATAGTTACTGTTGCTGACTTCATTTCTCGTGCCGATTCCCAGAGCAGACAGAATCTCTCAGGGAAGGAGGAGTCAACGCAGCACGTGTCACGTCCCAAGGTCTGCAAAAACTATAACACTAAACACACCCCTCACAATGCGAGGAAAAATATTTTTGAAATATTTTATTTTTATTATTATTATTATTATTATTATTATTATTAAAAGAACAGAGTTCCAGGTTTGCTGTGCTTGCTTGTAGGGCTGCACAATGTGGCTAAAATGGTTTGATTATATATCAGTATGACTATAAAATATAAAAATAATAATTATGGTTACTGTCATGGTTAACTAAAATTAAAAATATTAAAAACATTCCTGTTAACCCCTTAAGCTTGAAGTGTCACCACCCCCCGTGAAAAAAAAAAATTATAATCAAATTGCTAAGCAACCACTGATAGGAAATAGGCCTCATTTAGTTTTTTTTTTTTTTTTTTTTTTTTTTTTTTTTTTAACGCATCCAACCATTTTGTTCAACATTTAATGAGTGCTGAGTCATCACTCTAAAATGGAGTGTACCACCCGCGGGCGCCACCTAGCTATAAAAAAAAATCAACTTAGTCAAGTCAAGTCACCTTTATTTATATAGCACTTTTTACAATGTAGATTGTGTCAAAGAAGCTTTACATTGATAATTGGTACATTTATTTTGGCTGCACAACAGCTCTTAAAGAATAGTGTCAATGCAGGCAGGTCAAAGCACTGTTGAATATCAAATGTCAAGTCAAATGTCAAGTGTCCCCAACTAAGCAAGCCAAAGGTGACAGCGGCAAGGAACCCAAACTCCAATAGGTGACATCAGGGATAAACAGAAAGACTAATATTAGCGTAGATTGCCATTCTTCTTCTGGTGTAACAAGTACATCTGGTGTTATAGGAAGTGTTCCCGGTTCTGGCTGAACTAATTTATGCAGCCTAATAATCCTTTAACGGATTTGAAAATATAAATTGATAATGTGTTGTATATGCCAGCTTAATGAGATGCGTTTTTAGTCTAGATTTAAACTGACAGAGTGTGTCTGCTTCCCAAACAATGCTAGGAAGATTGTTCCAGAGTTTAGGTGCCAAATAGGAGAAGGATCTACTGCCTGCGGTTGATTTTGATATTCTAGGTATTATCAGCTGGCCTGAATTCTAAGATCGCAATAGACGTGAAGGACTATAATGCTTTAAGAGCTCACTCAGGTACTGGAGAGCTAATCCATTTAGCAATTAGCAAGATTTTAAAATCTATACAATGTTTAACAGGAAGCCAATGCAGTGTTGACAGAACTGGGCTAATATGGTCATACTTCCTAGTTCTAGTAAGAACTCTAGCTGCTGCATTTTGTACGAGCTGTAGTTTATTTATCAAGCGAGCGGAACAACCACCCAGAAAAGCATTACAGTAATCTTGCCTTGAGGTCATGAACGCATGAACTAACTGTTCTGCATTTTTCATTGAGAGCATATGTTGTAGTTTAGATATATTTTTAAGATGGAAGAATGCGGTTTTACAGATGCTAGTAACATGGCCTTCAAATGAAAGATTGGTATCAAAGAGCACACCCAGGTTCCTAAATGATGATGAAGACTTAACAGAGCAGCCATCAAGTGTTAGACAGTATTCTAGGTTATTATGTGAAGTCTTTGGTCCAAAAATTAGAATCAGTTTTTTCTGAATTTAGTAGTAGGAAATTAACTGGTCATCCAATTTTTTTTATATCAGCTATGCGTTCCATTAATTTTGTGAATTGGTAAGTTTCATCAGGGCGCGAGGAAATATAGAACTGAGTATCATCAGCGTAACAGTGAAAACTAATGCCATGCTTCCTAATGATATCTCCCAAGGGTAGCATGTACAGAGTGAAAAGCAATGGTCCTAGTACTGAGCCTTGCGGTACTCCCATATTCAACTTGTGATCGATATGACATCTCTTCATTTACTACTACAAACTGATAACGGTCAGATAAGTATGATTTGAACCATGACAATGCAATTCCACTAATGCCAACATAATTTTCGAGTCTATTTAAAAGAATATTGTGATCAATAGTGTCAAATGCAGCACTAAGATCCAGTAACACTAATAGAGAGATACAACCACAATCTGATGATAAGAGCAAATCATTAGTAACTCTAATGAGAGCAGTCTCAGTACTATGGTACGTTCTAAATCCTCACAGATACTATTTCTTTCTAAAAAGTAACATAGTTGTGATGATACTGCCTTTTCTATTATTTTTGACAGAAAAGTGAGATTTGAGATCGGCCTGTAATTGACTAATTCTCTAGGATCAAGTTATGTTTTTTTAATAAGAGGTTTAATAATAGCCAGCTTAAAGGTTTTTGGTACGTGTCCTAGTGATGAAGATGAATTGACGATATTAAGAAGAGGATCTATGACCTCTGAAAGTATCTCTTTCAATAACCTAGTCGGTATAGGGTCTAACATATATGTTGTTGATTTTGATGATTTAACAAGTTTAGACAATTCTTCCTCTCCTAAAGCAGTAAATGAATTGAATTTTTCCTCAGGGACACTACAATGCACTGTCTGACGTGATACTGTAGTAGATGGTGGCATGGTTATAATTTTTTCTCTAATATTATCAATCTTGCAAATAAATACCTAGGGTTGTTTATTTATTTATTTTCTTCTAAAAGTTTTGAAAAATAGGCAGATCTAGCAGATTTGAAGGCCTTTCTGTACTCAATCATTCTCTCTCTCCACGAAATGCGAAATACTTCTAGTTTTGTTTTCTTCCAGTTGGGCTCCATTTTTCTGGCTGCTACCTTTGCCTTTCTGATGAGAATTGTCTATAATCATAACCTTGAGGGCTAGACTCATTTAAAGTAATGTAATCGTCCGGTTTTAGCCAAGTTTCTGTCAAACACAGCACATCTAGAAGTGATTTTGAAGAAAGGGATCTAATATTTAACAACCCAAGTTTTATAATTTGTTTATCATTATTATCTCTATTTTTTATTTGTTGAACATCAATAAAATTTTACCATGAAATGGGTTTGGAAGTTTTGTTTTTACTAATTCGGGGTACAGACACAGTCTCTATGTGATAATATCTAGGTGTAAGAGTTTCTATGTGTTAGGAATTATCTGACTTCTGTAACGTGAGGCAGCTAGCAGAAGGTCGGTTTAGCCAGTCTGTCTGCTGCTTTTTCCTGACCTGGGCCGTAGTTTGTCATGTTTCAGTTCTAAGACTGTGCCATATTACTAGAGAGAAGAGCAGCACCATCCCGGGAGGGATGAATACCATCTCTTTTCAACAGGTCAGGTCTGCCCCAAAATCTTTTCCAATTGTCTATGAAACCTATATTATTCTGCGGACACCACTTAGACAGCCAGCCATTGAGTGATGATAATCTGCTAACTATCTCATCACTCCGACGAACAGGAAGGGGGGCCAGATCAAATTACTTTTCCTGACATTGTACTTGCGAGTTCACACACCTCTTTAATGTTAATTTTAGTGATCTCCGACTGGTGAAGTCGAACATCATTAGTGCCGACATGAATAATAATTGTAGAGTATTTATGATTAGCATTAGCCAGCACTTTTAAATTTGCTTTGATGTCAGGTGCTCTGGCTCCCGGCAAACACTTGACTATGGTGGCTGGTGTCTCTATTTTCACATTCCATGTAATAGAATTGCCAATAACTAGGGCACTTTCGACAGGATTCTCAGTGGGTGTGTCACTGAGTGGGGAGAACCTGTTTGATGTTCTTATTGGAACAGAAGAGTGGTGTTTTCCGCGGCTAGGCCGCCTCACCATTACCCAAGTGCCCTGCTGCGCGGGCTCTACAGTCGGAACCGACCAATGTACAGAGTTCACTAAGCTAGTCGCATCCAAAACATCTGAAGCCCTTGCATTCTTACTATCCTCGATTAAAGTTTGGATGCGTGTCTCTAATTCTGAGATTCTCTCTGTCAGCCTGACTATTTCCCTACATTTCTGACATGTAAATCCCTCTTCGCTGACAGAGAGAGCTATGCTGAACATGTGGCAAATGGAACAGGACATAATGCTGGGAGAGGATGACATGACTCACGGTGTTTGTAGACTGATCCGAGTTACCACAGCTGTTTGATGAACGCGTTGAAAAAGGGGTGCGCGAGAGTTTAAAAGATTACAAGCTAGCGACATCATATTAATGTGGTAGGCAATATTATATATAAGGTAATAATATAAGCAACAATGAATAAAAGTAAGATTCAAAACAAAGCTATACGGAGTTAGACGCAAACCACTCTGAGCAGCGAGGCAGACAGGAGCAATCAAGCACCCCTTAACTTAGCTATTACCCTCAGATAAAAGAAACAATTCTGAACTACAGTTTTTATTTGACTGTCAAATTTTAGAGATGAATCGAAGGTGACTTCTAGGTTTTTAACTCCTTCCTGCAAATGACAAGCCCATGGACCTCAATTTCCGCCTTGTTCAACACTGAACGACCAAAAATCTTAATTTCCGTTTTACGTTCATTTAACTGAACCAAATTATCTGCCATCCAAACTTTAACTTCATCCAAACAGCTATGGAGTGTAGCACAAGAATCAGTACAATTAGGTTTTAGAGGCAAGTAGATCTGCGTGTCATCCGCATATAAGTGATACGAGATACCATATTTTTTAAAAATTAATCCCAATGGATTAAAAACAAAATAAGGCCCAAAATGGACCCCTGGGGCATCCCCACTAGTAAGATGTTCTGGATGTGACGAGAAATTACCAACCTTCACTATAAAACTTCTTTGCTCTAAGTAAGAAGCAAACCATGAGTGAACCATACCTTGTATTCCAACAAACTGCTTTAACCGGTTCAAGAGAATCAAATAATCAATGGTATCAAACGCTGCAGAGAGATCCAAAAGTATTAAAGCAGCATGGTTCCCTGTATCGTTTATGAGCAACAGATCATTCACTACCCTTAAGAGTGCTGACTCAGTACTATGTCTACGTCTAAAGCCTGATTGGAATTTATCTAAAATACTATGCTTAGTTAAATAAGTAGTTAATTGTTTAAAAATCAAGGCCATCCTTTAATATATGTGCAGGGACAGTGTCACTGGGACAGAATGATCGCTTCAAATGACGAATAATATCATGAATTTCCAAGAGTGACAGTTTCAGACTGACTAAAACAGAATCCTGTTGTGTCCATTACACTAATTCCATTAATCTTCTCCACAAAAAAATTGGCAAATAAGTTGCATGTTGCTAATGAGGGAGTTAATTTCATTCTAGGACAAAGAAGTCTTTTGACCACAGTGAGTAACTCTTGTCGGGAGCTGTATAGCAATGATATTGCTGGAAAAAAAAAAAAAAAAAAAAAAAACATAACTTATGAATTTTTTTTTTTTTTTTTACTATGTACTCCAATGTGTGAAAAGCATCATACAGCTCAGATAATCATGTGATATATATATCATTTTAAAGGTCTCACAGAGTAGAATACGACGAGTATAATTGTTTTGGGCTTAAATTGAGTATAAACTGAGTATAATTGTTTTGGGCTTTGACTAAACTTGAGCAAGTTTTTGTACATGAAGCCCCGCAAGACCCATATGTAAATAATAAACTGATGCAGCATTTGTCACATTTTGGCTCGTAACTTCAAGAAACATGCTCTGATTGTGGAAAAAATTAAAATGAGTCCAACATCAGCATAATCCAATAAGCCGATCACGAGTTATTGCTCACGCAATTACGACCCATAAAACCCCACAGGCGCACAGATGTGAACTAAATCTAAAATGTAGCCATCATTTGGCATTTATGCTTATATCTTCAAGAAAGATGCATAGATTGTAGAAAATGCCACATCATTACTTACAGTGGATTCTTCCAATTTAAATGAGTCCAAGATCAACATAACGTTAACGATGGAGGAGGAATGTACCTTGCTTGCATGTCCCACCTACTTCCCCAAGTACTTCACTGTGGCCTTGGCAAACTCACATTTTGACAGGTTGACTGTATGGCCCAAATTTTTTTTTTTTTTTTTTTCCACCAACAAGCAGGGCGATGCCCAGCTAGAAAATGAATGTTGGGCTATGCCATTATCAAGCATATACTGGACCTCAGATTCAAATACTTTTCGTTTATAAAAAGGAACCTGAAAAAAATGCTGACATGTTGGCTGTGCATTACCAACGTCCACATCATGGTGTATTAAATGCGTGCGCGATGGGACATCTCTGAACAAACTGGGGAAATTCGGCCACTACATGAAATAACTCAGATCTATGCCCATCAGACAGATGATTGTCAGACTTTGTCAATACCATCAGCAATGTTCCCTCTAATTTTTTTTTTCTCGCTGAGCAAAACTTTTCTCTGTTGAGTGCACATTTTGGCCACCTGAGCAAAAACATACTTTATATCAGACCTATACAATGAACGTAAACACACACACAAAAAAATGGTTTTATCATGCAACTGTAACATCTAACTTTAATGTGCCGTTTCTATTTTATTTCACCCTTGATGTAACTTAGTCAAGTCAAGTCACCTTTATTTATATAGCGCTTTTTACAATGCAGATTGTGTCAAAGCAGCTTTACATTGATAACTGGTACATAATTTTTGCTGCACAGCAGCTCTTAAAGAATAGTGTCAATGCAGGCAGATCAAAGCACTGTTGAATAAATGTCAAGAATACTGTTGAATATCAAATGTCAAGTCAAATGTCAAGTGTCCCCAACTAAGCAAGCCAAAGGCGACAGCGGCAAGGAACCCAAACTCCAACAGGTAACATCAGGTGGCAAACAAGTGGCAAATAGGTGTTAAAATGGAGAAAGAAAAAAACCTTGGGAGAAACCAGGTTTAGTCGGGGGGGCCAGTTCTCCTCTGGCGAACAGTGCTTTGTTACGAATCAGGTTGCTATCATAAGTCTGATAGGATCGCAACAATCAAAGTATTTATTTCAGTTCCATCCAGTTGAGGATCGTATTCATCACGCCGGTATGGATGGTTTGTTGAGGAACTGTGCTACTGGCTGCCGTGTCGATGAGGCCTTCACAGTGGATGATCTAGTTGACTCGATCTCTGCTGATACTTCAGGGCTGCGTTGTGGTTGTGTCTAATTGAGGATCGTATTCATCACGCCGGTATGGACGGTTTGTTGAGGAACTGTGGCACTGGCTGTCGTGTCGATGAGGCCTTCACAATGGATGATCTAGTTGACTCGATCTCTGCTGATATTTCAGGGCTGTGTTGTGGTCGTGTCCAGGTGAGGATCGTATTCATCACGCCGGTATGGTCGGTCTGTTGAGGAACTGTGGCACTGGCTGTCGTGTTGATGATGTCTTCACAATGGATGATCTAGTCATCTCGATCTATGCTGATACTTCAGGGCTGCGTTGTGGTCGTGTCAAGGCACAGGTCCTTGGTCTCAGCTGGATACGGCCTGGATCCGGTTGACTATGGTAAACCTCGGGATAAACAGAAAGACTAATATTAGCGTAGATGCCATTCTTTTTCTGATGTAACAAGTACATCTGGTGTTATAGGAAGTGTTCCCGGTTCCGGCTGACCTAATTTATGCAGCCTAATAATCCTTTAACGGATTTGAAAATGTAAATTGATAATGTGTTATGTGTATGCCAGGTTAAAGAGATGTGTTTTTAGTCTAGATTTAAACTGACAGAGTGTGTCTTCATCCCGAACAATGCTAGGAAGATTGTTCCAGAGTTTGGGTGCCAAATAGGAGAATGATCTACCGCCTGCAGTTGGTTTTGATATTCTAGGTATTATCAGCTGGCCTGAATTCTGAGATCGCAATAGACGTGAAGGATTATAATGATTTAAGAGCTCGCTTGGGTACTGGGGAGCTAAACCATTAAGTGCTTTGTAAGTAATTAGCAATATTTTAAAATCTATACAATGTTTAACAGGAAGCCAATGCAGTGATGACAGAACTGGGCTAATATGGTCATACTTCCTAGTTCTAGTAAGAACTCTAGCTGCTGCATTTTGTACGAGCTGTAGTTTATTTATCAAGCGGGAGGAACAACCACCCAGTAGAGCATTACAGTAATCTAGCCTTGAGGTCATGAACGCATGAACTAACTGTTCTGCATTTTTCTTTGAGAGCATATGTCATAGTTTAGATATATTTTTAAGATGGAAGAATGCGGTTTTGCAGATGCTAGTAACATGGCCTTCAAATGAAAGATTGGTATCAAAGAGCACACCCAGGTTCCTAACTGACGATGAAGACTTAACCCTCAGGGGTCTGAGGATTTTTGGGACCCTGGAGAAGTTTTGACATGCCCTGACATTTGTGCTTTTTTCAGTTGTTCATAAACACATTGATGGAAAAAGTGTCATTACACTGTATTCAGCACAAACTAGCCTACAATAATATGTGGGGAACATGTATCTACATGTTTGTGTTTTTGAAGGAATAACGTTTATGCGTGGTTATTGAAAAAACAAAAAACTTAAGTCACTGAAATAAAGCCAAAAAAATATATATTAAATCTTTGTTCACAAGACTTCTGGGTATTGGAGGTTGTAGACTAGAGTTTTTGCTTCAAAATGAGGTAAAAATTATGCTGCCTGCTTGTTCATATAAAACAATAGAGAGATTTAAATTTTCTAAAACATCTTTGGTCAAGAAACACAGTATGCGTGGAGGCGTGAATCCTCATGTATAATGGGTGATTCTCACCTGAGAAGACAAAAGAATCACATAATAATGACCTGAAATGACTTGCATATTAATGAGGCCTTTCAGTCAGGTAGGCTGTGAAAAAAACCCTCTGTGATGGTGTATATCAAACATACAGAAAAAACAGCAATACTGTGCAATATTATTACAATTAAAATAAAATAAAATAATGGTATTCTATTATATTCTTTAAAATATAATGTATTTCTGTGATGCAAAGTGTCTGAACAATTATGTTACCTCTATGGCATTTCATATAGGCTTTTAGCTTAAAAGCATGCACATTTGGAGAAATATTGATGGATTCTCATATGTTTGTCAATTTTCTATATAGAAGAGTAATATTTATTTCATACTTTATACTTTATACATTTATTTATACTCAACAATTCATACTTGCAGCCGGAGGGCGCTCTCTACACCTTTAGTCCACAAATGCCTGAGCACTAAAGAAGAATAGGCAATCCAGGAACTAACCGAACTAACAGAGGACAGAGATCGCTAACTATGGCTATTCAAAACACTTTTCAAGACAATAAATACACGATTGAGACGATGTATGCATGTATTGACTCAGAATTTGCGTCTGCTTAGTGCTTCCTCCGTGGGTGTGGCCGCATTAGCGGATAATGAGCTGAATCACGGATTTCTGACATGGCTCTCTTTTCATACAGATTACATAAACACAGAATGTTTGTTTTCGATTTGACTTACACAATTTAAAACCTGACATTTCAAAGTTTTTTTTAGACATAAGTCTAATTTTTTTGTGATTAGTATTCACTAAGTTACAGTTCATTTTCTGAGAACTATCAGATTGGACTTCCTTCAGAGGGAGACGAGAGATCATGCATCATGTTAGTTTTCTTTATTTTACAAAAAGCGCAACATTTTGTTTTTACTCTGAGTGTACACAAATTAAAAGAAGTTATTCCACAGATTAAAATGGTGTATAACTCTTTATTGTATGTGCAACATTCACGGAGTATTTTGAGTCTCTTTCACACTGGTAAGAAAAAAACCGCGGTGGTATCGCCGGCGATACCCTCAGACCTCAGAGTGTTAACAGAGCAGCCATCAAGTGTTAGACAGTATTCTAGATTATTACGTGAAGAAGTTTTTGGTCCAAAAATTAGAATCTGTTTTTTCTGAATTTAGTAGTAGGAAATTACTGGTCATCCAGTTTTTTATATCAGCTATACATTCTGTTAATTTAGCGAATTGGTAAGTTTCGTCAGGGCGTGAAGAAATATAGAGCTGAGGATCATCAGCGTAACAATGAAAACTAACGCCATGCTTCCTAATGATATCTCCCAAGGGTAGCATGTACAGAGTGAAAAGCAACGGTCCTAGTACTGAGCCTTGTGGTACTCCATATTTAACTTGTGACTGATATGACATCTCATCGTTTACTACTACAAACTGATAACGGTCAGATAAGTATGATTTGAACCATGCCAATGCAATTCCACTAATGCCAACATAGTTTTCGAGTCTATTTAGAAGAATATTGTGATCAATAGTGTCAAATGCAGCACTAAGATCCAGTAACACTAATAGAGAGATACAACCACGATCTGATGATAAGAGCAAATCATTAGTAACTCTAATGAGAGCAGTCTCAGTACTATGGTACGGTCTAAATCCTGACTGGAAATCCTCACAGGAAATCCTCACAGATACTATTTCTTTCTAAAAAGGAACATAGTTGTGATGAAACTGCCTTTTCTAGTATTTTTGATAGAAAAGTGAGATTTGAAATCGGCCTGTAATTGACTAATTCTCTAGGATCAAGTTGTGTTTTTTTAATAAGAGCTTTAATAACAGCCAGCTTAAAAGTTTTTGGTACGTATCCTAGTGATAAAGATGAATTAACAATATTAAGAAGAGGATCTATGACCTCCGGAAGCATCTCTTTCAATAGCTTAGTCGGTATAGGGTCTAACATACATGTTGTTGATTTTGATGATTTAACAAGTTTAGACAATTCTTCCTCTCCTAAAGCAGTAAATGAATTGAATTTTTCCTCAGGGACACTACAATGCACTGTCTGACACAATACTGTAGTAGACGGTTGCATGGTTATAATTTTTTTCTCTAATATTATCAATCTTGCAAGTAAAGAAGTTCATAAAGTCATTACTGCTGTGATCTTTGGAAACATCAGAAGTTGAAGCTTTATTTCTTGTTAATTTAGCCACTGTATCAAATAAATACCTAGAGTTGTTTATTTTCTTCTAAAAGTTTTGAAAAATAGGCAGATCTAGCAGTTTTTAAGGCCTTTCTGTACTCAATCATTCTCTCTCTCCACGAAATGCGAAATACTTCTAGTTTTGTTTTCTTCCAGCTGCGCTCCATTTTTCTAGCTGCTGTTTTTAGGGCCCGAGTGTGCTCATTGTACCATGGCGTTGGGTTAATTTCCTCTAATCTTTTTTAAACACAAAGGAGCAACTGAGTCTAATGTGCTGGAAAAGACAGAGGCAAAAGTTTCTGTTACAACATCGAGGTCTTCTAAGCTGTCTAGTATGCTAAGGTGATGAAACTGATCAGGAAGATTATAAAGCGATCATTAGTGGTAGAAGTGATGGTTCTACTATATTTATGGCAGGGAGGCAGTTTAGCCTCTTTGACTAAATGTAGTATACACGAGACTAGATAATGATCTGAGATGTCATCACTCTGCTGCAGAATTTCAACGGCATCAATATCGATTCCATGTGACAATATTAGATCTAAAGTATGATTATGACAATGAGTGGGTCCCTGACACGTGTTGTCTAACACCAATAGAGTTTAGAATGTCTGTAAATGCCAATCCCAAAGAGTCTTTTTTTATTATCTACATGGATATTAAAATCACCAACAACAAGGACTTTATCTGCAGCTAGTACTAATTCTGATAGAAAATCGGCAGTTTCTTTGATAAAGTATGTATGGTGTCCTGGTGGCCTGTATACAGTAGCCAGCACAAATATCAACTTACATGATGCTACGTAAAGCACCATCAATTCAAAGGAATTATATTTGAAAGACATCTGGCAGATACTGTAAATATTACTATAAATTACAGCAACACCTCCCCCTTTGCCTTTCTGACGAGGATTGTGTTGATAATCATAACCTTGAGGTCTAGACTCATTTAAAGTAATGTAATCGTCCGGTTTTAGTCAGGTTTCTGTCAAACACAGCACATCTAGATTATTGTCTGTGATAATATTGTTTACAATAAGTGCTTCTGAAGAAAGCAATCTAATATTTAACAACCCAAGCTTTATCATTGTTTTATCATTATTATCTCTATTTTTTATTTGTTGAACATCAATTACATTTTTACCATTAAATGGGTTTGGAAGTTTTTTGTTTTTACTAATTCGGGGTACAGACACAGTCTCTATGTGATAGTATCTAGGTGTAAGAGTTTCTATGTGTTGGGATTTATCTGACTTCTGTAACGTGAGGCAGCTAGCAGACGGTCGGTTTAGCCAGTCTGTCTGCTTTCTGTCTTGGGCCCCAGTTTGTCATGTTTCAGCTCTAAGACTATGTGCCATATTACTAGAGAGAAGAGCAGCACCATCCCCGGACAGATGAATACCATCTCTTTTCAACATGTCAGGTCTGCCCCAAAAACTTTTCAACTTGTCTATGAAACCTATATTATTATTTCTATTCTTAGTGATATATTAAATAATGTTTTGAAAACAAGCAGTTCAGTCACTAAATTAAGCACATTTTACGTTACTTGAGATTTTTTTCACATTGCTATATTAACTGTACCAGTCTTTACCAAGAAATTCTATTAAAAAATAATTTCTGTCCTCCTGCAGGACAGTTCAATTCTTTATAATAATATAATATGAGCAGTTACAATGATGGTTTGGAACAACCATAAAGTGTTTTTGTGTAGTCAATTATTAGCAACAAACAGTGTTAAACCATCAAAATTACATGTTTATTGCTTATGAATTTCCCAGATTTTATATAGTCTACCAGGAGGTTTCAAGACTTTTCGTGGCAAGGAGCCCTAAACAATCCTCTTGTGAGATCATTTTTTTACTAGGCTTACATTATGATAAAATGTAATATAATATTTAAGTATTTAAACTGATATACAGTATTATATCAGTTTAAATGCTTCCATTTGTTTTAATATATTATAAAGTGAAAACAAACTGAAGCATTTAAACAGATCTGATAGCTAAATATTTTTAAGAAAAGTGAACGTTAACTCTTTTATGGTTATCTAAACATCCCTGAAATCCACACCACCACCACACACAAAAATCTATTTAAACGGAGGTATATCACTGATGTATTTTGAGTTTGCAAGCTACACCTGTGGTGGGTGTTTGATTGTAAATGTCTCAGAGTTTTGTTACCATTCTGTGCCCATCATCCGTTATTTCCAACACTTTTCATTAAAACATGACGTTTTATTTCACATTTCTTTTCATTTCACGTTGCCTCTTGTATTGAGGTAATTTAGTCCGCAAACAGTACAGTATTCTTACCGCAACTGATTTGGCTCAGGACCAGCCAGCTCACACGCGCTCAGTCGTCTTTCTAGGAAACCTGTAAACCACATTCACCGGTTCTAACTCTATAGCGACAATAACTCTATAGCGGTTGTCCAGAGCACTGCAATTTTTTCTAATTTTAAAGGTGCCCAAGAATGCTTTTTCACAAGATGTAATATAAGTCTAAGGTGTCTCCTGAATGTGTCTGTGAAGTTTCAGCTCAAAATACCCCATAGATTTTTTTTTTTATTAATTTTTTTAACTGCCTATTTTGGGGCATCATTAACAATGCACTGATTTACACTCGGCGCCGCCCCCTTAAAGCGCGTGCTCCCTGCCACACGAGCTCTCGACTATATTACAGCGCATTTACACGCAAGTTCACACAGCTAATATAACCCTCAAATGGATCTTTACAAGATGTTCATCATGCATGCTGTATGCACGCTTCGAATTATGTGAGTAAAGTATTTATTTGGATGTTAAAGTTTTATTCTGAGTGAATTTGAGGCTGTCCTGGGAGGGATGAATACCATCTCTTTTCAACAGATCAGGTCTGCCCCAAAAGCTTTTCCAATTGTCTATGAAACCTATATTATTCTGCGGACACCACTTAGACAGCCAGCCATTGAGTGATGATAACCTGCTAACTATCTCATCACTCCGACGAACAGGAAGAGGGCCAGAACAAATTACTTCTGCTGACATTGAATTTGCGAGTTCACACACCTCTTTAATGTTAATTTTAGTGATCTCCGACTGGCGAAGTCGAACATCATTTGTGCCGACGTGGATAATGATTTGAATTGAGAAACAGCTATCTAGTGTGACAAAAAAGGACTTTGGGATAAAAATAGGGATACATTGAAAAAGATATAAAAATTTAGGGAGCACGTTCATCTTCACAAAGTTAATTCCACATACTAAAGACAAAGGGAGAAGAGACCAACGGTGAAAATCCTTTGTAAGACTGCTAAGCAATGGTGAAAAAGATGAAATATATCTGCAAAACACTTTGTCACCTGTACGCCTAAATATTTGAAGCTATGTAAAGAGGCCTTGAATGGCATAGAAGATAGAGGAACTACAAATGCAGCATTATTAATGGGCATTAGTTCGTTTTTAGACAAATTAAGCTTATAGCCAGAAATTAGACCAAATTCTGACAGCAAGGTAAGCACCGGAGGAATAGAGTTGACCGGGTCAGAAACAAACAACAAAAGGTCGTCCACATATAGGGACACTTTGTGCTCCACTCCCCCCCTGGAAATGCCTGACATCGGAGTACCTCTGAGAGCAATGGCTAATGGCTCATTTGCCAAAGCAAATAGCAGCGGGGAGAGCGGGCAACCTTGCCTTGTCCCTCTACCAAGAGGAAAAAACTTTGAGTAATTATTGTTTGTGCGCACACAGGCTAGGGGAGAAGTGTACAGAAGTCTGATCCAAGATAGAAAGGAATCACAAATACCAAATCTCTTTAAAGTATAAAACAAATAATCCCACTCAACTCTATCGAACGCCTTTTTGGCGTCCATAGAGATATCCAACTCTGGGATCTTTTCATGGGGAGTAGAGTACAGGATATTCAAGAGGTGTCTGACGTTATAGAATGAATGCCTATTTTTAATAAAACCAGTCTGGTCTGGCGAAATGATAGTTGGTAAGAGCGGCTCCATACGACGTGCTAGTATCTTAGCTAGCAGTTTCACATCTGCGCACAGTAAAGAAATTGGGCGATAATTGCTACACTGAGAAGGGTCTTTGTCTTTTTTCAAAATCAGGGAAATTATGGCTTGGCGCAAGGTTTGGTGAAGAATACCAGATTTATAAGACTCGTTAAACATGTTTAATAAAAGAGGGGACAGTTTATCTGAGAACGTCTTATAGAATTCTGTGGGGAACCCATAAGGGCCTGGACACTTTCCGTTTTGCAGCAGGCTCAATGAGGTCTTGATTTCATCTAAAGTAAGGGGATCATTCAGTTTAGAGGCCGATTCGGGGTCAATAGTGGGAATGTCAAGTGAATTAAAGAAACTTTCAAGATGAGAATCTTCAGTAGAACTTTCAGAGGTATACAAAGATCTATAGAAATCCCTAAATTGATCATTACTGGTAAGAGGATTGATTGTGGGACCGGAAGATGTAGAAATTTGAGTAATATGATTCAGGACGGAAGATTGACGTAGTTGGTGTGCAAGCAATTTACCTGGTTTGTCACCAAATTCATAATAGTTGTAACGAGAATTATGAAGAGCTTCAACTGCTTCGCTCGTTGCAAGCAGATCAAATTCAGCTTTTGTTGTGAGAATTTTATTAAACAAATCTGGGCTAGGCGAAGCTACCACTCTTGATTTAAGCTCAGCCAAAGACCTAGATAAAGATGATTTCTTCTCTGCAGCCTTTTTCCTCTGAAACGCCAAAAAAGATATAATTTCTCCTCTCAAAAAGGCTTTGCATGCTTCCCATATAGTAACAGCTGAAGTATCAGGGGTGACATTTGTAGATATAAAAAGTTCGATCCGGTCATTAATATTTACAAAATCTGCATCGTTAAGTAATAAAGAATTTAGACGCCAAAAAGCCCTGGATGTTGCCACACCAGGAAGTGAGAGATCCACTGTGTTTGTGGCATGATCCGAAATTACAATAGGGTTGTAAGTACAGTCCCAGACAAGTGGGAGTAATTTGTTGTCAAAAAGAAAATAATCAATACAAGAGAACGTTTGGTGAACAGGTGAGAAAAAGGAAAACTGTTTTGCACTGGGATTGAAAAAGCGCCAAACATCTGAGACTGCGTATTGTTCCATAAACAGCTCAATTGCTTTTGAGGATTTAGATTGAGCTCGAGGTTTTGAAGAAGAACAATCTAAAAGAGGATTCAGACAACAATTAAAATCTCCACCTAGAATGAGTTGGCTAGAATTTAAATCAGGGAGGGAAAATAAGAAATTCTTGAAAAAAAACATCATTGTCCCAATTTGGTCCATACACATTTGCTAACACTAGACGCACCCCGTTAATATGGCCTGTGATAATAATAAAGCGTCCATTTGGGTCGGAGATGACCTTGGACATAGAAAAAGGGACTGATCTATGTATAAGAATAGCCACGCCTCGTGACTTACTAGAAAAAGAAGAGTGGTAAAGCTGGCCTACCCAGTCCCTTTTGATCTTTAAGTGGTCTGCAATCGTAAGGTGAGTTTTTTGAATAAAAGCTATTTTGGCATTTTAATGCTTTAAATTATTGAGAATTTTATTACGTTTTACTGGTGAATTGAGCCCTTTGACATTCCAGCTGGCGAACCTAAGTGAACCACTAGGTGGTGTAGCTCTAATTGCAGAAGGTAATATATGTAATATAACCCTTTGTCGGAGACAAATATTCTTTGCTTCCAAAATAAATGTAAGTAGTAAGAAAGTAAATATAAAGAGAGAAAAGGAAGAAAAAAAAAAAAGGAAAGAAAAAGGAGGGGGGAAAAAAAGACCCACATACATGACCCCACCCCAAAACCCCTATCAGATGCGGATACAATGGTCCGCATCGAAGAACACTTTAACTAGCAAACTTCCCGACTACAAGCCCTCCCTTTATTTTGCAGCACAACCTCTCAATTATATTTATGCCAACCATATACAGCTGTATAAACAGTTAACAAACAAACAAAAGAAAAAAACAAATGATAAGTGTATTAAACAGAGCACTGGGATAAGGAACTTATACAAATAAAAACTGTTTACAAATAGTTTACAAATAGTTTACAAATAGTTTACAAATAGTTTACAAATAGTTTACAAATAGTTTTAGGGTCAAATCGTCTGCAGTTAAGTGGCTCCAAAATCAGCAAAAAAAAAAAAAAACATCAAAAAGACATCATTCAGAGAATAACTAAAAAATTAAGTGCCTACGGAAGATAGCATTATACAAAAACAGTAGCCCTTTCAAGTGCCAGATGCGATGAAACCAAAACTTAAACTAACATGAGCCAGGCGCAGGGGAAAGAAAAAGAAATAACAACAACAACAAAAAAAAACTACATATCGTCAATAAGATACCAAAGTAACTGGCCGCAGCCCAAAGCTTCAATGTAAACTACTGTGCTTCTAAACTGCGAACGAAGTTGTTAGCTTCAGAAGCCGATAGCAACCACATTTTCTCACCATTGGCAAGTGTGATGCGTAATATGGCTGGGAAGAGGAGAGCAGGTTTAAGTCTGTGTTTGTAAAGTTCTGCCATGGCGTCTTTGAACTCACCACGCAGCTTCACGACATCAGGACTATAACCTTCAAAGGTCCGAATCGTGTGGCCTTGATAGGTCAGGGTGCCTTTTTTACGGGACTCGCGAATAATCAAGTCCTTCACCTGGTAGCGTTGGAACCGCAGAATAACCGGACGTGGTCTCTGCCCCGAAGCTGGCTTGGGAGCGCCGAAAACCTCAACAGGAAGTTGGTAGAAGAAGATAGTCGGGCATGGACCTTCAATGGACTCAGGTAGGCCCATGATGCGAACATTCTGCCGTCGACTACGCCCCTCTAAGTCCGAAACTTTAGCCCGCAGCCACTCGTTGTCCTTTCGGAGCCCAGAGCAAGCAGCCTCTAGATTCTCAAGACGTTGGTCCACCTCTGTGACTCAAGGGATTCGATACGTTGATCGTACATTACATTAAGATTAATATTACAATCAATTAACCTGTTCGTCCAGTGAACACTCAGTGTTGATTGTTTATTAATTCTAAGAAGTGTTAATTTCCAGGTTATGGAAAAATAACATTCTTATTGTTCCATATCTAAATTGGGATCTAAATCACTTAAGAGGCAATTTATTAGCAGATGGAGTCAGAACCAAACATGTATTGTGCGCAATCTTTATTAATTAACTCCCAAACTCATAACTAAACTAACAAACACATAACATAACATACACAAAGGGTCACACACATACGTAGGTCAGAATGAGTAATGATAGAGTTGAACCGGAAGAGGTACTGTTACTAGAGCTATAAGAAAAAGTCAAAGACAATCTGGAAAGGAATCATCAGTTTCTTTTAGCCATAGCAAAGGTAAGTCTTACAAATCAATACTAAATCGCTGTTTAGTGTTAAAATGTACGATACTTGCACAATGCCTTTAGGCTGAGGAGCGTCGGATCGGCAGGTTGAGGAGAGATCTTGAGGATTTCGTCTGAAGTTGTTGCCAGTCTTTTCTATGTTGGATGTCGAGCACATGGCTGATTTATAGGCCGAGGCCAGATGTAAATCTGCCATCAGGGCAACAACAGGGTGGCTATGGCTGTATGTTGCTGTATGTAAATGATCATTGGAATTTGAATATAAAATTTACGATTGTGTAAATGTGCCATCAGGGCAACAACGGGGTTGGTTTGGCTGTATATTGCTGTATGTCAATGATCCTTGGAATTTGAATAGAAAAATTTAAGATTGTGTAAATGTGCCATCAGGGCAACAAAAGGGTGGGTATGGCTGTATATTGCTGTATGTAAATGATCCTTGGATTGCATTTTTCTAAACTTTTAAGAGGAAAGAAAAATATACCAGATATAGTATATAAATTGTGCTTTGTCATATTGGAATGATAAAATGTATGGAAATGATCAAATAGGCTTCTTATACTTCACAGTAAAAGGTGGTTACCAAGTGTCCCTTTGGCATCTCCAAGTGGCCTTTTTGGAAAGGTGCCTAGACATGCACTGAAATAAATGGTTGTAAAAAATTCATTTTTGGTTGCATCACCTTCAAATTTTAAACATATATTGATTAGACATATGGCTTTAGTTTGCTTATGTGTCCAGGCCCCTATGTATCTGCCTTTTGCATTTTTAATTTTCATAAACAATTATTATGAAAAAAAAAAATAATAAAAAAATAAAAATAAATATATATATATATATATATATATATATATATATATATATATATATATATATATATATATATATATATATATATATATATATATATATATATATATCCATTGTGTTTGAGCTTTTTTATCTCTCTATTAGTAATTGCTAGAGTAATTCTGAGTCTTTCATAGTAAACTGTCAAGTGTCAGCTTTCAAATGATACCTTGGTTTTGTGTGTAGTCCAGAGGACTTGTAAGCAGCAACCATTTTATTTTGGGTATGTCATTTTTCACTGCCTGGCCAAAAGTGGGGGTGACTGGTAAGGGGTTAAATCTTCCCCCTACGAATGTATAGACACTAAACATTGCATGATTGAAGTTAACTTAAATGTATCATAAAACATACACATAAATACGTGAATACAATGATTGTAATACAGCAACAGTAAAAATGGATAATATTTCATTTCCTGGGATTGTGCCTGTTCATTTATAGAAGTCTGTATATACATTAATGTAAGAGAGTCTGTGTTATGTGTGGATAATGCAGGAAAAATGCACATTTTTGTGTGTCTCTTCTCTGCTCTCCATGCGGCATTTATTGGTGCAATAAAACTGGTAACTGAGAACTTCTCGGGGGATGGGGACAGTCGGATCCCAGAGTGAGCTTAAAACTATTGAACTAACAAATAATTGTGTCTGATTTGTCTCAGTCATTACACAATGCCAAGGAGGAAAGACATCAGCAATGATCTTAGAGAAGAAATTGTTGCTGTCATCAATCTATACAGCCACTTCTAAACAATTTGAAGTCCATCATTCTGCAGTGAGGAAGATTTATTCACAAGTGAAAGACATTCAAAACAGACACATGTCTTTCCAGGAGTGGACGTCCCAGCAAATTCACCCCAAGATCAGACCGTGTAATGCTCAAAGAAATTGCAGACAACTCAAGAACTACACCTCAGACTCTACAGGCCTCAGTTAATGTTAAATGATAAAGTTCATGACAGTACAATTGGAAAAAGATATGGCAAGATAAAGTATGGCATTTTTGTCAAGGCTGCTAGGAGAAAGCCTCCTCTTTTTAATAAATAAATAAAAAATGGCAGCACGGCTTAGGTTTGCAAAGTTGCATCTGAACAAACCACAAAACTTCTGGAACAAAGTCCTTGGACAAAGTCTAGGACAGACAAGTAGAGATGTTTTGCCATAACACACAGCACCAAGTTTGGTAAACTAAAATAGCATATCAGAACAAACACCTTTTACCAAAAGTCAAGCATGCTGGTGGAGGGGTGATGATTTTGGGCTTGTTTTGTAGTCACAGGCCCTGGGCATCTCACAGTCATCGAGTCGATTATGAGCTCCTCTGTATTACCAAAGTATTCTAGAGTCAAATGTGAGGCCTTCTGTTCGACAGCTAAAGCTTGGCCAAAATTGGGTCATGCAACTGGACAATGATCACCCACAAATTTACGACAAAGTGGCTTAGAAAGAAAAGAATAAAGGTGTTGCAATGGCCAGGTGGAAGTCCAGACCTCATCCTGGCTGAAAAGCTGTTGCAAGAGCTGTGCATAGACAAATGCCCACAAGCCTTAATAAACTGGAGCAACATTATAAAGAAGAATGGGCCAAAATTCCTCCAGAATGATGTAAGAGACTGATAGTCATATAGAAAATGATTACTTCAAGTTATTGCTGCTAAAAGTGTTTGTCACCCATGGCTTTTCCATCTTGGCTTTATTTTTGTTAAATAAGTGTCACGTTCTGATATGCCGTGTTGTTCATCTGAGGTTTTATTTTCCAAATTTTAAGACCTGCCAAGGACCTTGTTTGTTTGTTTGTTTGTTTGTTTGTTTTTAATGTGCTGATATGGAAAAGCATGTGATTCAATAGGGTGTCCTAACTTTTTCACATGACTGTATATGATTCCTGTTTGATTTAATATCTGAACATACACAACATCAGTCAAGTCAAGTCAAATTTATTTATATAGCGCTTTTACAATTGGTAATTGTTTCAAAGCAGCTTTACATATTAGAAGCACAGAAAAAAGGGAAGTGGTTAAAAATGAGCTGTACAAACAAGCGTGGTAATATGTAACATATACAAGATGGTGCTACATTAAGCCAATGTCGGCTGACTCCCAGGGGTGGAAAAAACCCCCTAGGAGAAAAACCCAGCGTGCTAACACTGGGGAAAAAAGTCCTAGGAGGGAAAAAACCCCTTGGAAGATATATATAATATATGTAAATGGATATGGAGATCAAAATCTGAATTATACATTTTTATTATAGAGATTAAAAATAGATTATATATAAATATATGTAAGCGGATACAGGGATTAAAAATCTGAATTATAGATGCAGCCAGAACTGGATCTGTAGGCCCATTGTCTCCTGGGCTACGTTGTAGTCTGGTCCAGACACAGGTTCTCCATCTGATCTGGATACGGCCTGGATCCAGCACCCGGAAAACCTCAGGATAAGCAGAGAGACAGATATTAGCGTAGATGCCATTCTTATTCTGATGTACAGGTATATCTAGTGTTATAGGAAATGTTCTCGGTTCCGGCCGACCTAATTATTGCAGCGTAACAATCCTTTAACGTATTTGAAAAATGTAAATGTATTGATAATGTGTTATGTGTATGCAAGAGCAAAGAGATGTTTTTTTTTAGTCAAGAATTATATTAAGATATTATGATAATCAAGCACTATTTAATGATATAACTTTAGTAATTAGAACTAAAACTTGGTAACCATGTATGAATGCATATTTGTCATTTTAACTGAACTTAAAGGGGGCCTATTATGCCCCATTTTACAAGATGTAAAATAAGCCTCTGATGTCCCCAGAGTGTGTATGTGAAGTTTTAGCTCAAATTACCTCACAGATAATTTTTTATAGCATGTTAAAATTGCCCCTTTTAGTGGTTGAGCAAAAATACGCCATTTCAGTGTGGGCCCTTTAAATGCAAATGAGCTGCTGTGCTCGGCCTAAGAGGGCGGAGCTTCAAGAGCTGATTCTACGGTATCGGGAGTCAGTCAGGACACACTATAATAAACGCTCTCTCTTTCCCTTGTATTATCATCACCAACATAGCGAAAAATACAGAAACACTCGTTACAACTAACAGTAAACAAATGTATAAAGACCTTATGCCTTTCGGGTGGTGCTTAATAAACTTTATACCCGTAAATAAACTCAGATGAACTGTAATAAAGTGTTCTCACCTTCATTACTGCCGTATCCAGTATCACTCTGGAGACTGTTAGCTGGATCACAAACAGTTTTTACTTGTATATCCTTGAGTAGCACATTTTAGCAGTCTCGGTTTTGTATTGTTCCTTTGTATTGATATTTGTTCACTAAGCAGTCCGGTGTGAAATGATTCGCGCAGACATAAACGAATTTCGGCAGAACTGAGGGAGCATTTTCCTGGAAAACCAAGTTAATCCACCTTGTTTTCAGCAGCTCAGATTTAGGTAGTAAATGAAGAGAGCTATGTGGATTAATCCATCCAGCTACAGAATACCTAAAACGCTTGGGAGACATTCTCATCAGTGCAGTAATGGCGGACTCGCTGTGAACTCGCTCAGGGCGGTTCTGTGTTCAAACGGCAGTGTCTGTCAACACTCGTTGGTGGGACCTGTGGCTTTTGTGACCTGTGGCTTTTGTGACCTCACACTGCCAGGGATCTGGAAACGGCTTGTTCTGGATTTTATTTAATCACTATAGGGTGGTTGTGTATTGCCTGGCAAGGCCAGACTGATATATCTTCTACAAGATATATCAGTCTGGTCAGTCCGCCCTCCGTCGCGATTCAAGTCAACTCCAAACCGTACCGTGCAATCAGATTCGTTTATTTCAGTGACACAAACAGCGTCACTCTAGTGCGGCGAAAGTCCCTTCAGTATCAACAAAGATTGCGCACAGGAGACCCTAGAGTTTGTTCTATTCAGCCGTGAATTCAGTTTTAAATGACCAAAAACACATTAATTATTTACTTTTCGCTGTTAAATCTCTTGTCGCTTTGCTAACGTCATATCCGCCCTTCTCTGATTGGTTTACTCCGCTTCCTGTTTGCTCGGATTTGCTCGGATCCGCCCTAGAAATCGAATTGATTCAATGGCCGTCCAGACTCATCCGTTGGTACAGTGGTGAGGCTGGATTTTCCAGGCAAGGTTGTGTACACACACTGCCAACACACATTTATGTCCAAACACCATGCAAAAGTGAATTTTGCATAATAGGTCCCCTTTAAGACTGGTGGTGGTGCTTAAGATATTGTTGGTCATTTCAGTGTTTCTGGAAAAAAATAGATAATAGTAATAGACAATAGTAATTATTAAAAGATACTACTACTACTACTACTACTACCACTACTAATTCTACTACTAATAACATACAATGCATTAAGGATTCATGAGCTGCTGGGTTCATAAATATTAATCAGGTTGTCAGCGTTTGCTCGAACTGATTTGCTGCAATCACAACAGACGGTAAAAGATGAGCGCCAGCCAATGAGATTCAAGCATCTCTTCTGCTTGTTCTTAAAAGCTGAATAATTCCCAATGAATTCTGTTATTTTGAAAAGAAAATACAACAAAGTATCATTTACATGTAGCACGTTGATTCTGCTTGGTATGTAATAAGTCTCTCTCTCTCTCTCTCTCTCTCTCTCTCTCTCTCTCTCTCTCTCTTTTTGCATGTTTGAGAAACACAGCATTCTCTGCAAAGTGATGGCAAGGCACGCGCCTTTACACTAGAGTTTGTGGTACGTCAAATACAAGTACGCTGCTCATTCATTGAGCTGAATTGAAATAGTACAGAATTTTCAGCAAGTAAAAATATTTATGCTGAACTTGTACTTAGCCTCTTTTACACACTGGTGTGTAAAATCTAAGAATTTATTAGCCAATGGCTAATGATGGACATTTAGTCGCCCAGAATGAAGATTTTGTCGCATATGCAAGTGTTTTAATCTCATTGTAGAGAGTTGTGAAGTGTGCTCGCAGTAAGATGCCTTTCAGACAGCATGCAATCGCTAATTCAGCTCTCTTTCACAGATTATTGCGCTGAACGGTCAAATATGTTAAGATGCACATCCTGGCGAGTATCCATGCAAACACAGTAGGATGTGTCTTAAGTGAACGTAAAGAAATTGTGTGTGTTCCACTGTAGGCCTATTGGATCCGTGCATCAGGTCTTAAAGAGATGGCACCCTAATAAACCGGCTGTTATCTGTGTGATAAATGTTAATAAAACAACAATAAAGTAATTGTATAGTTAATTATAGAGTGAAGACTATGCAGATAAAAGATAAAATAATTTTAAATATATTGTTAGATAAAATGAAATGACTATATTGTGATATAAAATTACATTAAAAAAGGTTAGTATGTGACATGATTGGTAGTGTTTTTTTTATTTTATTTTTTATTAATTTATGAAACAATAAATTTTAAGCTCTGTCATATTCAATTATATTTACTGTAGTTTTAGTTTTTCTCCATGGTATCGATTCAATATTGGTAGTGAGATATTTTAGTTAGGTATCGTATCAAAGTCATAATTTTGGTATCGTGACAACACTAGTGTGTGTGTATAGCAGCTGTACCACCATCATAAAATGTTTAAAGGCTTTCCTTTAGGTAAAAGGACAATTTCATGAGGATTAGGCACAGAACAAAGTCTTAAACTGCATTTCATTCTCTCTTCATCAGGAAAATGGGACTAGCACGAGTAAGGAAGAGCGCACTCCCTCCAAGCGCTCCCCTAGCAACGGTGTGCCATCGTCCGGGGAGACTGTAGCCCTGGTGAATGGCGTCTCATAAAAATCATCTCGCCCCCTCAAGACCCACGTCTAAAGCAAGACACCATGGCAAACTCTGTCCCTGCTTGCATTCACGTAAACCTTTAAACTGACGAATGAAAATTGACTAAAATCCTTGAATTCATACAAGTCTATGAGAAGAAAATGATACAAAAAAAATGACGAACGCATCTACTTTAAACCACACATAACTGTGTATGTTTATCCTATCTATCAGTACTTAGTGCATATTTAAGACAAGCTTGCCAAAAATGAGCTCATGGATATGACTCAAATTTCTGACATAACACAGAAAACAGGACGTGACTATTTGGGTTTTATTTTAGGTTTGTTTTTTCATTGCTGTCATTATTTGTTTTTGTTTGTTTGTTCTCACTGGTGTGGGATTGTGAAAACGATCCCAAATAGACGCATCTCTGAAACAGTGTTAGCTAAACTAGGGTGGAGCTAGCGGAGAGGCGATGGGTTGAAGGCAGAGCCTCTCACAAGTGATTGGCAGTTGAGTCTGTGGTACTATTTTATTTTATTTTTTTTTTTTTTTTTTTTTTAGGGCAAAACGGACAGACATTGTGCCTTGAATTTGAAAAAAAAAAAATTTCAGTATTTTCTTTTTTCCTTAATATTTGCATTGTTCATGAGATGAAGTAGATGGTTCCTGTTTGGTGTTTTTATTTTGTATGAGGAAATGACAGGATAATGCAGAATTAGAGGAGTTGGAGTTTAGGGGGAGAGACAGATAATTAATGGCAAACATGAAATTAGGACGTTTTGTCCAAGGTCAAGTAGTTATTTGAAAGCCGTTTAATGTGTGTGTTTGTGTGTACGAGTGTGTCTGTTTGTACAAGTTGTGAGCATATAAATTTGGAGCAACGTTACATGATCCAAGAGACGACCCAGAAGAATCCCAAATGGATTTTGTCTCTTTAGTTAAAGTGGAGTGAAAGTGGCTTAAGTGTCAGCAGCCCTCCCAAACAGAACTAGAGAGAGATTTAAATGAACTAACTGACTGGTTTCTGATAATTTTCAGAATCTCTTTCCTCAGCAGTCCACCGTACCTTCTGGTGGAAGGCAGGCAGCATGAGTGTGAGTGTGGAAGGTAGCACACACTCAACAGCTCCCAGCCTTTTAGCCACAACTGACTGAAGGGCAGGAGGGGGTTTTGTGCCCCCCTGGTGTGGATGGTTGGTCTTGATAGTCTAGAAGGCACTCTGGAAACAATGAAATCCTATTAAGATAAAGCCAGTAACACTGAGACAGATGCTTGAGTTCACACACACGTGCATGTACACGCATAGATCCGAGATCCGAGAGCATAGTAATGTACTCCAATTCTGTCAAATGGAGTTTTGGCCTCTGCTGGGGAGTTTTGATGCAGTGGCAGAGAAGCTGATCAAGCGTTTGTGTCCCTGGTTGTCATTGTTAAAGGGGAGAGGACCGTTCCCTCACTATATTACTGTCATCACAGTTCCTGCTCTCAAAGGTGTTTTTTTTTTTTTTTTTTTGGGTTGTGCTTTCCACATAAAAGGAAAAAAAAAGATTAAAATGGAAGTGAAATAAATTATTTCTGCAATGACACCTGTGTGCAGTTTTGCTTTCCTCCCCCCCCCCAAGTAAATGATTAGTAAAAGAAAATGATCGTCAAACAAAATAGAGTATGAACTGTTTTGTGAACCCGTCTAAATAAATCGAAACCCCAATTTGAGAGAGTGTTTTAGCAATAAACATTAAACATCCAAATTGTTAATCAAATTCAAAAGAAAATAAAACATAAAATGTTCACATAAAATAAACTATTTAATATATATGTTTATAGGGAAAAGTTCATTTTAAAAATAATTAGTTACAATATTGTATTAACTATAAAAGATGAAGTAATTGTGTTTATGAAAAGTACTGCATTGCGTTATGTTTGCATTACTTTTTCTCACCTGGGCTGGGATTTCTTGTTTGTTTAAAGGATTAGTTCACTTCTGAATGAAAATTTCCTGATAATTTACTCACCCCCGTGTCATCCAAAATGTTCATGTCTTTTTCTTCAGTTCAGAAGAAATTAAGGTTTTTGAGGAAAACATTCCAGGATTTTTCTCTATATAGTGGACTTCATTGGGGTCCACGGGGTGGAAGGTCCAAATTGCAGTTTCAGTGCAGCTTCTACGCGATCCCAGACATAAAATAAGGGTCTTATCGCTTCGCTAGATCAGTCATTTTCTAAAAAAAATAAATAAAAATGTATATACTTTTTAACCACAAATGCTCGTCTTGCACTAGCAAAACCTCAAAAACCTTAATTTCTTTTCGTCTGAAGAAAGACAGACATGAACATCTTGTGTGACATGGGGGTGAAATGTTAATTCTGAAGCGAACTAATCCTTTAATTATTAAAACAAAAGTTCTATTTTTGGCAAATGTAAAGGCCCTTTCACATCAAAAGTGAAATGAAAAGGTGTGTTCAATTTGAAGCGGAACGATCGGTTTATGACATCAAAGTACCCCGAGAGCAGATGGCTCTGTATGCTTTCAAATCACTCTCACAGTGCTTTGATGTCACACTGATCTGTATGAGCAGCGCTGCTTCAGGTCGAACACGCCTAATAAACTCACTCCTTTACAGTAGAGGGCACAGCTCAAACAACCTTTCCACTATGCTGCCTTTCTGGATTGCAGAAGAATATGATACAGGAGAAGAAAGTTTAATATCTTACTTCAGCAATAAAAAATAAATAAAACAAATGTATCTATCTAAAGTCATTTTAGCTTATTACTATGGCTGAATTGGATCGAATGTCAGCAGCAAAGACATTGCTGAATACATAAAGTATATTTGTATCATTTAATATATTTAATACATTCTATTCTGAGTTTGCATTTTGCATAATTGCATAATTTTAAAAGTAATGTTACTTTACTTGTTACTTGAAAAAAAGTAATCTAATTACGTAATTTGTTACTTGTAATACGTTACCCTATAGTCTTGCATAGCCAGACTTTCAAACTGACGGCAGAAGGTATGGACTCCATCACAGCATTCATTGGCCAAGGACCACCCAAGAGAATATCTGACCGACATTTAAAGCAACAACACAGTTTGTTTTGTTCCATGTCATGTTTAGGGGGGTGAAATGTAAAGTCAATGTGCCTACAATAACAGACTGGCATGCGTCTAATAAATGAATCATTCAAGAACTGCAACAATGGTGCTGCAAACAGTGTTGGGTGTAACGCGTTACTAAGTAATTTGTTACTGTAATTACTTTTTCAGTGGATAAGTAATTTAAGGGATTACTGTTCCTTTTTTTTTTAGTTACTTACAATGTACTTGCGTTACATACTGTAAATTAGTTCAACAGTTCTGTTTAAATCAATAGGCTATTGAATTTAAAATCTAAATTTGTCGTCTAAAGGTAAAAGTGAATGCTGCCTCTTTAAAATCGTTAGCTGTAGTGCAGTTGCACGTGAGTTCGCAATTTCAAACCAGTTGGCTGCGTAGTCGCTGTCTGAAGATGTCAACAAAAGAAAAAAGCTTTAATAAGGATTAATCTATATTTCATTTATACAGTTATGACTATGCAGAGTTATTTTATATTTGATTCAATTTCTGTGGTATTTTTACTTATTACTATTACATCTAGGCCTACCTGAAAAAAATATATAGGCCTAGCGTTGTTTTATTTGTATCTTTATATATTTTTACCATGGTATTGACATGGTAACGAGTATTGTGCACTTTTGGTGGTATCGATACCGACTACTAGATTTTTGGTATTGTGACATCCCTATTTGTTACTAAAAAAAATTTAAGTATTATAGTATGTTTTAATAAAGCTAAAATGTTTTAAAAAGCTATAAAAGGCTACACTATTCCATGTTTGACTCATATTTAAATTATTAAAAGAATTTCCTTTCTATTTTCTATCCTGTCGAGGTTTATAAGGATTTTAAGTAGCCTAATTAGTAATGTTTAATTACTTATTGAGTAATTAAATTACTTTTCAGACAGAGTAATTAGAAAAGTATTTAAAATACAACATTGACGATGTAATTAGTAATTGTGACCAGTCACGAAAAGTAGGGACACAAGTCAGTTCTGGGGCATTTTGAGTTATTCACAGATGAAATTGTAGTGTGAAAGTGTAGACTCCAAGCTTTCCAATGATGTGTAACACATGGAAATCTGATAATATTTGGAGAAGTTGTGGCCATTTGAAGGTAGGCACTCAAAAAAGCTCAAAGGGCAGAAAATGACCTAAAGATTTTGCACTTCTCGCCTGTTCTCACCTGCTGGGAGTGACAAAAGGGCTCATTTACATCTCATTTAGATAAGCCATACCCCCTGTAAAGCTGCATGGTTGCAAAGCAACGACAGACGCAACGGGAAAAATCGGACTGCATACTATTAATAATAAAGGATAATGTGCATTGTAAATGTTAGTAATTTATCTTTTTTGACATTAGGACTTTTTGAACAGGATTCTGTGATAACCGTATAGTCCTGGTTTAGACCTCAGTTAGTGGTTAGACCTGGTTTGAGTCAAAGGATTAAAAAAAACCTGTACATTAAACTCTTCAATAAATACTTTTACTTTTGACTTATAACGCACATTTTACGGCTACGGATACTTTATACTTTTACTTACGTAGGAATTTTATCTGATACATTTACTATTACATTAGTAAATCCTTGTTAAGAAGTAGTAACTGGCTAAAATTATTAGCGTCACATTCAATTCAAGAATAGTAAGGTTTACATGAGCTAAGTCATTCACACCAGTCAATTCAAGCAGTTGAAGCATTATTCAAATTAATAGCAGATGCTAACATTACCATCTAAAAAGCCCATTATAGTAATGGGGGTTTTTGGCAAATTATACGATGCTAACGATTAAAATTAAAATGACAGTCCTGAGCTAGCTAATAACAAAAGACACATGAGATAACGTGTAGCCTACGTGTTCTTAGAATGAACACAAAACGACAAACTGATGTTTATGGAAACTCACCCCATAAGAAACAGAAAAGATGAAATAAGTTGTTCGGGCACACTTTCTCTTTGTCGGGGTCTTCTTTGTGGATGTAACCATCTCCGAAGTTTGCACTATGCGTCTGTTTGCCTCTAAATGTCCAATAATTCACATGTCCTGCCACTCTTTTTCCGCAGCTAAAGAATCCAGCCGTATGTTGTACTTCAAAACATTTTCGGTGTAACGGCCACGGTTCAGCTCGTCTGCGATATTCTTTGCGGTCCATCTTCATTAAATTTTGATATCAGCTAGAGCTGGCCAGAGCGCTGCATAAACAAGTAGCCATGCTTCCCTTGGAGGGCGGGGGCGATAACAAAAGAAACAAAAGCCGGCGTATCCGATTCCAGTATGGAAATACAAACAGACAATGACACGCCCCTACTGCGAGATAGAATCCCAGAAAAACAAGCCGATTTCAATCTCAAAATGTACGCTTTTAAATAAACCAATACTGCTACCTAAAACACGGAGATGCTTCTTCATGATCTCAACTAACAGATTCTGCAAAAAAACGAAAATCACCAATTTTGAAAAAAAAACGCTTCTTTCTCAGTTTGCTCAATAGTTGTGCTGTCGACTTGTGTCCCTGGTTTCCGTGAAGGGTCACAATTAATTACTTTTTTGAAGTAACTTACCCAACACTGGCTGCAAAACACTTCACTTTTGAAAATCCAGCATTTAGTTCATCCTAAAAAGTGTTCATTGTCACAGTTGTAAACGGGACGGCTATATTCTTCAATGAGGGGTGTGAGGGACCGCGAAGTTAGGAAAAAGGAACACAAGCTTACCACTGAATAATGGGTCTTTTTTTTTTCCTGGGTTCAAATACGTTCTTACAACACAACAAAATAAACAAACAAAAAGAAAATAAAGTCAAAATATTCAGACAGAAAAACCAACAAACAAAACTGACCTACTCGAATGAACAAAGCAACAGCTTATAAAGTAAAGGATGGGCCCATGACAAATTAAGAGGGAAACCAATGAAATTTTACATTCAACATATAACATTAAGTAAATCAAAATCAAATCAGACAAAGAAATATATTTAAACAAGATAAAGAAAAGCAATATGTAATTAAATACCATAAATGTACAACTACATAAATCAATTAATAAAGACATCAACTTTTCTGGACTCTTAATTTTCATCACGCCATGATGCGGCTGCAGCGGACCATGTCTGAAGGCAAAGAATATACACTAACAAGAAGCGACACTCAGTAGAACGTTCCATTGAAACACTGGCGCCCAGCAGCAGCCATGCGTATCCGCCATTTTGTGGTGAAAGCGAGTCGTCAGTCCACTAGTTTCTATGGCAATATCAGCTGCTTTGTTAAAGCAAAACGTACATTAAAGCTGAAATCCAACCTGAATGATGACAACACAGAATAATATACTATCACTAGTGATCATCAAATCCTTTTTTCAATTTATTTTACACACTTTGTGTCTTTATAACTCTTTATAAGTCTTTATAACTTTTTTCACAAAACCTTTGCTCTCTAAAATCCCAGTCAGTTTGGGTTAAAATTCTTTGAAGTTCAAGTATTAGCATTATAAACACTGAATAATAAAACATATGAAATTAAATTAAGGACATGCATCAGAAAAATTGGGAATGTTGGACAATAAATATATTTTGTAGTGTTGTCTAATGTCCATTGAAGCAAAGTGGGAATTATGGATAATGGACACAGCAATGCATCATGTATTATAAGATCATTATGTCTGTAGCGTGATCCATTAAAACGTACAATATAGCCTATTTCAAATCAGACCTAGATATTATTACTATTACTCCACTAGGTCTGAAATATATTGTTCGCTGCAAACATGATGATCTTAAATTTATTAATTATTAATTTACTATTAATAAATGTGTAAAGTTGCATAAAATGGAAATACTCAAAGTAGGCTAACTACGTTACCTCAGATGGTTGAATGGTTGGATTTCACAACTGGTAAAATAAAACATAAGACAACAACATTATTGTAGGAGCCATAAAATTTACTGTTGACTTAATTTTAAAAAAACGTTCTACTGCACTTCTGATTTGGCAGTGAAATTCGCCGATTTTGGGTGCGTAAGATTCTATGGTCCTGTTAGTATTTTCACCCCATTATGGCGGCTGTGCTACCGGAGTGCCATCTAGTGGCTGTTACCCAAAAAGTATCAAAGTGTCACCTCTTGGGTCCTATACTCTTTGCTGAAGGTCATCACCACACATCACCGGTAAACTTAAACTCAAATAGAAACAAATGCAAGTAACAGATACAATGTAACTAATTTGTGTGCACTCCAAATCAGTAACAATGTATATAAAGATGTGTTGTAAAATGTAAACATGCAAACCTAACAATAAAGAATTAATGGATATTGTTTGTTTCATGTGGTCATTAGAAGCGATCTTTATACTGAAACCAAAATGAATGTGAATGACAAAAGAGGGAAATTTAAATAAAGATTAACCTTAAATGAATGAACATGTCCTTTGTGTAGATGTATATGTATATGTATATGTATATGTATATGTATGTGTGAGTGCGTGCATGTGGATGCGTGTGTGTGAGAGATGATACACCCACATTACCACTCTTGTGCGTCCACCTATCGGGCCATCACATTTCCCCCCTCTTCAGGAATCTCGCCAGTAGAGAGGGAGGGATAGTCAGCGGTAACATTGATTTTACCAGACACATGCTGAATTTTGAAACTGAAGGGCTGCATGGCGAGATACCATCTTGTAATCAATCCATTAGAATCCTTCTTTTTCTCGAACCACTGCAATGCTTTATGATCGGTCTCCAGGGTAAACTCACGGCCTAGTAGATAGTATCGTAAGGAATTTTCTACCGTCGAATAGCGTACCTCTCTCGGAAACAGTTTACGACTGATGTAAGCCACCGGCCATTGGCTCTCTGGTGGTCCTTGCAATAGGACGGCTCCTACTCCTCTCTCAAAGGCATCAGTCTGTACAATGAAGGGTCGACTAAAGTCAGGATTGTGCAGTACAGTATCAGTTGTCAAAGCTCCCTGGATGTCCCAGAAGACTTTCAATCTCTCCTCAGTCCACTGCAGTTGGTTTGGGCAACATGCCCCCACCATGCCCGTTAGTGAAGCAGCGCTGCTGGAAAAGTTAGGAACAATGCGATGGTAAAATCCAGCCATACCCAAAAAAGATTGCAGGTCCTTGCATATCTGAGGCACCACACACTTCTCCAAGGCTTGAACTTTCTTCACCTGTAGTCATACAACACCCTGGCCAGTGACATAGCCCAGGTATTCAGTCTCTTGTTTAGCTACAGCACACTTATTTGGGTTGACAGTGAGGCCGGCCCGCTGAAGGCACTGTAAGACTTCCCGGAGATGCTGCACATGTTCCTCCCAGGTATTACTGTAAACAACAATATCATCAAGATAGGCAGCAACAAAAGGTAAACCACGTACTTGGTCTATTAACCTCTGAAACGTTGCCATGGCCCCATGAAGGCCGAAAGGTAACACCTTAAAATGGAAGAGGCGGCCTGGTGTTCTGAATGCAGCCAAGGGTCATGAGGATTGATGATGATCAATTAAGTCACTTAGGCGATGGGTAGGGTAGGAAACAAGCTGAGATACTGAGTTCAGATATTGTAAATCAATACAGAACTTAACACTCCCATCCTTCTTTGGCACAAGGACTATGGGATGACACCACTCTCTATTCGAAGGCTCAATAATGCCCAAGTGGAGCATAAGGTCTACCTCTTCCTGCAAGGTCACCTGGAATCGCTCAGGTATTCTATAGCTCTGGCGTTTCATGACAGCATCCGGTTTCGGTACTACATCACGCTTAGTCAAGTTGGTAAACCCAGGATATTCAGAAAATACCTTCGAAGAGAGCTTGTGACCTGTGACCGCTGAGAAATCTGTTAGATGATCAAGCCTTATGTCCCCAGAAATTGGCTGTGGCAGACGCTGCTCATCCGATTCTTCCTCTTCAACACAGCGAACCATCGGTGACTGCCAAGTCACCTTTATATAGTGCTTTTTACAATGCAGATTGTGTCAAAGCAGCTTTACAGTGATAACTTGTATATAATTTTGGCTGCACAGAAGCTCTTAAAGAAAATGATGTCATCGTGATGTCATTGATTAATTTGGCTGTAAGAATCAAGAGTTATTTTAGTTAATTTATCTATATCAGCACTGGAGTGAACAGTGATGTCATCATCCAGTTCAGTTCGCATACAATGGTGTCAATGCAGGCAGATCAAAACACTGTTGAATATCAAATGTCAAGTGTCCCCAACTAAGCAAGCCATAGGCGACAGCAGCAAGGAACCCAAACTCCATCAGGTGACATCAGGTGGCAAACAGTTGTTATAATGGAGAAAAAAACCTTGGGAGAAACCAGGCTCAGTTGGGGGCCAGTTCTCCTCAGCGAACAGTGCTTTATGATGATTCAGGCAGCTATCATAAGTCCGATTGGGATCGCAACAGTCAAAGTATTCCAGTTCCAGTTCTTATTCATCACGCCGGTATTGACGGTTTGTTGAGGAACTGTGCCACTGGCTGTCGTGTCAATGAGGCCTTCACAGTGGATAATCTAGTTGAATCAATCTCTGCTGACACTTCAGGGCTGCGTTGTCATCATGTCAAGGCGCAGATCCTCGATCTCACCTGGATACGGCCCGGATCCGGCTGACTAAGGTAAACCTCGGGATAAATAGAGAGACTAATATTAGCATAGATGCCATTCGTCTTCTGATGTAACGAGTACATCTGGTGTTATAGGAAGCGTTCCCAGTTCCGGCGGACCTAATTTATGCAGCCTAACAATCCTAACTGACAACTAAGACTTAACAGAGCAGCCATCGAGTGTTAGACAGTATTCTAGGTTATTACGTGAAGAAGTTTTTGGTCCAAAAATTAGAATCTCTATTTTTTTCTGAATTTAGTAGTAGGAAATTACTGGTCATCCAATTTTTTTTATATCAGCTATGCATTCCGTTAATTTTGTGAATTGGTAAGTTTCGTCAGGGCGCGAAGAAATATAGAGCACCATCAGCGTATATGAGTATCATCAGCGTAACAGTGAAAACTAACGCCATGCTTCCTAATGATATCTTCTAAGGGTAGCATGTAGAGAGTGAAAAGCATCGGTCCTAGTACTAAGCCTTGCAGTACTCCATATTGAACTTGTGATCGATATGACATCTCTTTGTTTACTACTACAAACTGATAACGGTCAGATAAGTATGATTTGAACCATGACAATGCAATTCCACTAATGTCAACATAATTTTTGAGTCTATTGAAAAGAATGTTTTGATCGATAGTGTTGAATGCAGCACTGAGATCCAGTAACACTAATAGAGAGATACAACCATGATCTGATGAAAAGAGCAGATCATTTGTAACTCTGATGAGAGCAGTCTCAGTACTATGGTACAGTCTAAATCCTGACTGGAAACCCTCACAGATACCATTTCTTTCTAAAAAGGAACATATTTATGATGATACTGCCTTTTCTATTTTTTTTGACAGAAAAGGAAGATTTGAGATTGGCCTGTAATTAATTCTCTAGGATCAAGTTGTGGTTTTTTAATGAGAGGTTTAATAATAGCCAGCTTAAAAGTTTTTGATACATATCCTAATGATAAAGATGAATTAACGATATTAAGAAGAGGATCCATGATCCTCTGGAAGCATCTATTTAAATAGCTTAGTCAGCATAGGGTCTAACATACACTGCCCTCCAAAAGTTAGGAAACGCCCTAGAAAAGTGGGGTTTTGGACAATATTGGCATGAATCCTTTTTAATTTGCGATAATTTTGCACTGATAAGGGACAACACAAACTACGAAAACATATTTTATTATATAAACAGTTTATAGATAGAAAGAAACTTACATTTTCGATTCATCAAAATATCCACCATTAGCAACTATCTGACCTATACTGGGTTCTAATTGGTTCATTGTATTCTAAACTTAATTGGCAATCAATTGTTGAAGCTATTAAGGTGTGCTGACCCAAAAATCTTTTACAAACCTGGGCCAAGTTTAAACCAGTAACCAGGCATCACAGCTGGCAAAGGGGCATGTCTGACTTTGACATGTATATATTTCCATTATTATGTAATCAAAATGAAAATTATTATTGCTGGTCTTCAATGATAATGGCAAGTTACTGTAATGTATTTGCACCAAAAAATAAGGATTTATGCTGATATCATAAAACACACAAAAGATGGAAGGTGAGATGGATCAATGGTCTAAGGCTACAAAGCGTATGATTACCGAATAATTAAACAAAGTGGAAACTACTGTTGTTTCTGAAGTACGTTTCCTGATTTAACAGCTCCAAGCAGAAGTTCAGTAGGACCTCAAGGCCACTTTTCAGAGTCTGAAAAACATTCAAGAACAGTCTAACAAAGATTTTCATCAGTACAAAAATCAAATGGATGACTTCTGTATCAACACTCAAAAATTCCAGTCAGACTTGTCTGACCAACTTCACACACAGATGAAAGAGATTAAAGAGATGTCTACTCATCAACAGAAAGTATCTTCAATCAGTATTCATGTGTCGCCAAGCTCAGTACCACTTACTACTACCACCCCATCTGTACCTATAGCAAAAAGTGATCACCTACGACTTACCTTTCCCACCTTTGGAAAACCAACTGATGATCCAGATCCTTTGAACTATTTGACTCAGTGTCATGATTTCCTGGCATTGCATCCATTGTCTGATGTGGATCTATTAGCTACTTTCCGTACAGTTTTGTATGGAACTCTCGGCGACTGGTGGGATGTGGCACGTACCTCTGTATTCACCTGGACTGAATTTGAAGCAGCTTTCCTTTCTGCATTTCTTTCTGAAGATTATGAGGATGAGTTGGTGGAAAGAGTCAGAAGAAGAACTCAAGGTGAGGAAGAACACATTAGGGATTTTGCTTTTTCATATAGAACCTTATGTAAAAAATGGAAGTCAACATTAACAGAGAGTGAAATTGTGAAAATGATTCTGAAAAGTATTAAACCTCACCTTACCAGCCAGCTCCGCAATCGAGTATTTACTATGGAGGAGGTGGTTAAGCTAGGTCATCAACTGGAGAAAGACTATGAGCAGCAACTCCAATATGAGAGCAGTTTACACCACAAACAACAGTCTATGTCATCTCGAGCACCTGTAATTCAACAGATGGATAAGATTCTAGTTCAGTGCTGGTGGTGTAAGAGTCACCATCCTCCAGGGAATTGTCCTGGTTATGCTTCCTCTTCAAAGCAAACATTTCATCAGCCACAGCAATCCCAGAGCAAGAGACCACACCAAGGTCCAAAAAACGGTGGTCCACCCTCCAATAATGCCATCTCAGCTACAAATACAGCACCTATGTCAAAAACGAATCCTGTTACTGACAACCCACAATGTGCAGTACCACAACAACTCGTTGTTCCAATTAATTTTGGTGTCTGGAAAGCTAAAGCCATTCTAGACACTGGAGCCAGTTATACCCTCATACATGAGAGTTTGTTGAAAGAGCTTAACCCCCAAGAGAGTCTTCAACCATAGACCTCAGGACCTCTCTATCTAGCGAATGGCGAGGCTGAAGTTCCACTAGGATGGATCAGTGTACTGATTAAACTTCATAAACAGAGTTTTCCTTTGAGGGCTGTGGTCCTTACTGCAACATCTTTGACATGTTTAATGCTGGCATCATAGAACCCTCACATTCTGCATGGGCTTCACCGGTTGTTTTAGTTCCCAAAAAAGATAGAAGTCTCAGATTCTGTGTGGATTATCAAAAGGTCAATGCCCTCACAGAAAGTGATGCTTACAGAACCCAATGCCCTCACAGAAAGTGATGCTTACACCTTGCCTAACATCACAGAGATTTTAGAGTCCCTCTCTGGTGCATCCATTTTCTCAACTTTGGATCTTAACAGCAGCTACTGGCAGGTTCCAATGGACCCAGAGAGTAAGCTGAAGACTGCTTTTATCACTTCCGGTGGGTTATATCATTTTAATGTTATGCCCTTTGGCCTTAAAAATGCACCGGCAATGTTCCAACGACTGGATTGTCCTGAGAGGGTTGCTCAAAACCATATTGATGACATTATTGTTTATTCACGATCTATGGACCAACACTTCACTGACATCAAGACCATCTTGCAGAAGCTGCAAACAGCTGGATTAACCTTGAACCTGAAAAAATGCAAGTTCTGTCTCCATGAGATCACTTTCCTTGGTCATGTAGTCAACAGTCAAGGTATCACTGCAGATCCAAGTAAGGTGGAAGCCATCCATACTTACCCAGTTCCTCGCACTCTTAAGGATGTCCAGCGTTTCTTGGGATTAACTGGCTGGTATCATCGATTCGTCCCAAACTTCTCGAGGATCACTGAACCTCTTAATACCTTGAAAAAGAAAGGTCAACCATTTCAATGGATGTCACAGTGTCAAAAGGCCTTTGACTGTTTGAAAGCTTGTCTGACATCTCCACCCATTTTAGGACATCCCAACCTTCAATTTCCTTTCACGGTATACACTGATGCAAGCGACACTGGCTTAGGTGCTGTGCTGACGCAGCGGAAGGAGCAAGCAGTGAAGAAGTAATTGCTTATGTCAGTCGAACCTTAAATAAAGCAGAGGTTAACTACTCCACCACAGAGGAGTGTCTAGCAGTAGTTTGGGCACTTGAGAAATGGCAACACTATCTGGAACATCGATTGTTCACTGTTGTCACCGAACATTCTTCCTTGCAGTGGGTAATGAACTCCACTAAAACAACTAGTCAACTCCTTCAATGGGCTCTCCATCTACAAAGGTTTGAATTTGTGTTGGAATATTGGAAGGGAAAATTGAATGTTGCTTCCGATGCTCTGTCACAGATGTACCACTCACCTGAGTGTAATATGTACATGAGTAAGAAGGATGATCCAGAATTTCCCATCACCCCAGACAGCATTTGAGACGAACAACATTGTGATCCTGAAATCACAAAAATATTTCAAGCACTGGCCAAAGATGAACATGCTCAGAAGGAACAGTATGTAGTAGTTGAAGATAAGCTATATCACATTGCTCACCTGGCTGATGGTAAAATTTACTACCACATTGTCATTCCTCACTGTCTTATACCTACCCTTCTTCAGTACTATCACTCCAGCCCTCTCAGTGGACACCTTGGAATCTTCAAAACCTACAAGAGAGTACAAGATGTTGCCTTTTGGCATGGTATGTGGACTGATGTCAAGAGTTGTGTAAAATGTCAGACACTCAAGAGTGATGATAGGAAACCAGCAGGAAAACTCCCAGTCACCACCTCGAGACCAAATGAAATGTTTGGAGTCGACATAATGGGTCCACTACCGAAAAGTTCCAAACAGCACGCATTCTTGCTTGTCTTTGTTGATTATTTCTCCCGCTGGGTTGAGCTGTTTCCAATGCGACATGCTACTGCTCCAGCCATTGCTGAAATCCTGCCTGACTATATCCTGTCAGACAGAGGAACACAGTTTGTCTCGGCATTGTTCACTGAACTGTGTGGAAAATGGAGTGTGACACATAAGCTAACCACAGCTTACCATCCGCAGACTAATATGATGGAAAGAGTTAATCGTACTCTGAAATCTATGATATCTGCTTTTGTGGAAGACAATCACAAAAGTTGGGATCACTACCTACCAGAACTTCGTTTCACACTCAGTACTGCAGTTCAAGAATCCAGCGGCATATCTCCTGCTGAGCTCCATCTGGGTAGGAAACTGCATAGCCCTTTGGATAAATTGTTGCATGGGAGAGATCTCTTACCTTTTGATTCTTCATATGATGTCGTTCATCAGCTGTCTCAATTTCAAAGGAAGGCCAAGCAAAACTGTAAAAAAGCACAAACAAGACAAACTGAGAAATTACAACAAAAGCCAACGAGATGTACTCTTCCAAGAGAAAGACAGGGTATGGACCAGAAATTTCCCACAATCTAGTGCACAGCAGAGTTTCAGTGCTAAGTTGGCACCGAAGTGGAAATGCCCATACCACATTGTACAACAGCTGGGTCCCCTAAACTATAGAGTTGCTCTAGAGTCCTCAGGAGAGGATGTGTGCAATGTACATGTGTGCAATTTGAAACCCTGCTTTCCTACTGCAGAGGAATTAGTTTCGCAACCAGGAAAAACTACAGGAGATCTTCCAGGATACCTCTGATGAAGAAGAAGATTTCCTGGGATTTTAAAGTAGCTCTTAGTTCAACAACTATGAGTTGTTTTTCCATGGGGGAGGGAGTGTGGCAGAATGATATTGGTTCGCCAATTATTTATTTATTTATGCAGTTGACCAATGAGAAGAAGAGAATACTATGTGACAAACTATATAAGGAGGGGTATTTTCACATGAAAGGGAAGGAGGAAGCGAGTGCAAACCTGTACGGACGTGAACGGAAGTGATGTGTGCGTTGTGCAAGGTCAAGTTATGGAAAGGTGCGCTGGCTGAAAAGAGAAGGTGCTCCAGTGCAAGACATGAGTCTGCGTGGGGAAAAAGTGAGGTGAAAAGAGAGCAGTAACCAGACTGAGTGGCTTATACTTCCCTGGGGTTGATTGCCGTGACGGTGTGAGCGAGAGTGCAACTGGGACACAAAGACGCCATCTTAACTCTCTACTACGACTGCTGGCAATGGCGCGTGCCTTGGATTATGCCTCTATGAAAGTTCTTCTGGTCCGTGCTGCAAACGTAGTGCTAACGGCTTTGGTGCTAGCTACTTACCTGCTACTTCATCTGACGCAAGACCAGTGGCTCCGGGAGTCCAGGTACAAACTTGAAGCACATACATTACACGCACACACAAACGCACTTCAAACAGTCACGCCATCCCACACATACATGCAAGTTCTTTCTTGTTGTGTTTGTTTTGTGTTGGTTTTGCTTTAATGTGAAACTGTCTGAAAACCTAACTGATGTGCAAATTTCATATGCGAATGGGTTTACTGTGACAAAGGTTATTCTATTCATTCATGCTTTGAACGTTAAAATGGGACTGAGACCAAGCGTACGCCAATGTATGGGAAATCGCTAGTGGACAAATACCATTCCCACATGCACAGTCATGTGGTTTTGCACTTTTAGAGTTGTGTCTTCGGCTGTTTTTTTTTTTTGTTTGTTTTTTTGTTGTTTTTTGTTTCTTGTGTCCTGTTCTCTGTGGAGGTGTTTGTGAAATGCACAATGTAACTGTCTTAACTGTGATAATTAAGGCTAAGGGTATGTTTGCTATGGTTGGGTATATGATTATTGTGATTCTTAGTTTTTTTCTAAAAATAAATTTGCAAATGAATTGATGTTTCCATATGAGTTTGATTTGATTCTGTCCTTTCAAGTTCCCCTCATATGTAACGGTGGTTTTTAAATGAGCTATCCGGAGTTAATTTATTGACAGGATTAAAGGTCTGTCTGGCGCCTGAACAAATTAATAAATATATAAAATTATTATATTTTTAAAAGTTGAGGGGCTACCATCGCTACAAAGTCTGTATGGTGCCCTGGTGGCTTTTATACAGTAGCCAGCACAAATGTCAACTTACATAACATTACATAAAGCACCATCTCTTCGAAGGAATTATATTTGAAAGACTTTTGAGTAATACTGTAGGTATTACTATAAATTACAGCAACACCTCCCCCTTTGCCTTTCTGATGAGGATTGTGTCGATAATCGTAACCTTGAGAGCTAGACTCATTTAAAGTAATGTAATTGTCTGGTTTTAGCCAGGTTTCTGTCAAACAGCACATCTAGATTATTGTCTGTGGTAATATCATTTACAATAAGTGCTTTTAAAGAAAGGGATCTAATATTCAGCAACCCAAGCTTTATCATTTGTTTATGTTGAACATCAATTAAATTTTACCCTTAAATTTTTACCCTGTCACTTCTCAGAACGGGGAACCCACTCCTTCAACAGGTTAACGTGCAAAACTCGACTGGAACAATCTTGACCAGGCATACTGATTTCATAGGTCGTAGGACCCAGGCGTTTCTTGATTTCATAAGGACCTTGCCATTTGGCTAGCAGTTTACTCTCTTGACTGGGCAACATGACAAGTACCTTTTTTCCAACCTCCAAATTTCTCTCTCGAGCCAGAGGGTCATACCAGGTCTTCTGCTGTTCTACTCCGTGAGACTAGCATCATCCTGCTGCATCTGAATGATGTTGGTGGACATCTGGAAGTTCACAGGTAAGTTAGAGGTCATATTTTCAGACACTGTATGAGCAGCATAATTTACCTTTTCTTGTCTCTTTAGTGTGCCCTTCTTGACCACACAGGTAATATGTGGGAGGTCGTTTAGAAGCAAAATTTTATTTGGCTGAAGTGGGTTTTCCCCATGTAGTGCTTACCAGACCCTTCCACTTTCCTTTGCTGAAAGTGAGGCATGTCAGGAGAACGGTGGTCATTAACAGGTTTCCATGCCCATGGCTTATTCTTTCCTCTGGCTGCAACAAACACATCCGCCAAAGACGCTGCTTCCACTGCTATTGGATCTCTTTCTCGAATCCACACCTGGAGTTCAGGGGACAGCATTTTAAGATATTGCTCCATAATGATGATTTCACACACCTCTTCCACCATTTTCCTCTTAGGCTGGATTCACTTTCCAAAGAGTTCTTTGAGTCGGTTGTAAAGCTCCTTTGGACTCTTAGTTGGATCTATTGTTTAGGAACAGACCTTTTGTCGATAAGTTTCAACATTGACATTGTATTTCTTTAAAATAGCATACTTCACTTTGTCATAGTCAGTAGACTATGATTCATATTGATATAAGCTGTTCTTGCTTTACCAGTCAACAAAGGGATTAAATGCCAAACCCAATCAGTTTTAGTCCACCTACAAACAATAGCAATCCTTGAAACTGAAACTTTATCTTTATTGTCCTTAGAGGCAATTCTTTTTGTAGACAGCAGTATACATACATGTACATACAGCAACACAATACACACTGGATAACACACGTGTACATACAGCAACACGATACACAATACACATTGGATAACACACATTTATAATATATAATTTAAAAACATAATAGCAGCAGGTATGAAGGAGTTTTTGTGTCTATTAGTTCTACACAAAGGTAGTTTAAATCTCCGACCCGATGGAAGCAGTTGAAATTCAGTGCACAATGGATGGGTAATGTCAGAAAGGACTAGCTGGCCCTTCCTAGTCACCCTCTGTTCATAAATTTGTGTAATGGTCCTTAAATCAGTTCCAACAATCTTGCTGCACATTTTTACGATACTAGTCAACTTACTCCTATTCCTAACATTTAAATTACCATACCAGCAAATGATAGAGAAACTTAAAACAGATTCAATGAAACAGGAGTAAAACATTCTCATAAAGGAAACATCCATATTAACACTCTGAGGTCTGAGGGTATCGCCGGCGATACCACCGCGGTTTTTTTCTTACCAGTGTGAAAGAGACTCAAAATACTCTGTTAATGTTGCACATACAATTAAGAGTTATACACCATTTTAATCTGTGGAATATCTTTTATTTGTGTAAAAACAAAATGTTGTGCTTTTTGTAAAAAAAAACTAACATGATGCATGATCTCTCGTCTCCCTCTGAAGGAAGTCCAATCTGATAGTTCTCAGAAAATGAACTGTAACTTAGTGAATACTAATCACAAAAACGTTGAAATGTCAGGATTTAAATCGTGTAAGTCAAATCGAAAACAAACATTCTGTGTTTATGTAATCTGTATGAAAAGAGAGCCATGTCAGAAATCCGTGATTCAGCTCATTATCCGCTAATGCGGCCACGCCCACGGAGCCAGCGCTATTCAAATGCAAATTCTGAGTCAATACATGCATTCATCGTCTCAATCGTGTATTTATTGTCTTGAAAAGTGTTTTGAATAGCCATAGTTAGCGATCTCTGTCCTCTGTTAGTTCGGTTAGTTCCTGGATTGCCTATTCTTCTTTAGTGCTCAGGCATTTGTGGACTAAAGGTGTACAGAGCGCCCTCCGGCTGCAAGTATGAATTGAAAACACAGTATCCAGCACTCATAGTAATGACAATAAATCCTGAATAAATATTACTCTTCTGTATAGAAAATTGACAAACATATGAGAATCCATCAATATTTCTCCAAATGTGCATGCTTTTAAGCTAAAAGCCTATATGAAATGCCATAGAGGTAACATAATTGTTCAGACACTTTGCATCACAGAAATACATTATATTTTAAAGAATATAATAGAATACCATTATTTTAAATTGTAATATTTCACAATATTGCTGTTTTTTCTGTATGTTTGATTTACACCATGATGAGATTTGAATCATGATCACAGAGGGTTTTTTCACAGCCTACCTGACTGAAAGGCCTCATTAATATGCAAGTCATTTCAGGTCATTATTATGTGATTCTTTTGTCTTCTCAGGTGAGAATCACCCATTATACATGAGGATTCACACCTCCACGCATATTGTGTTTCTTGACCAAAGATGTTTTAGAAAATTTAAATCTCTCTATTGTTTTATATGAACAAGCAGGCAGCATAATTTTTACCTCATTTTGAAGCAAAAACTCTAGTCTACAACCTCCAATACCCAGAAGTCTTGTGAACAAAGATTTAATATATATTCTTTATTTCAGTGACTTAAGTTTTTTGTTTTTTCAATAACCACGCATAAACGTTATTCCTTCAAAAACACAAACATGTACATACATGTTCCTCACATATTATTGTAGCTTAGTTTGTGCTGAATACAGTGTAATGACACTTGTGTCATTAATATGTTTATTAACAACTGAAAAAAGCACAAATGTCAGGGCATGTCAAAACTTCTCCAGGGTCCCAAAAATCCTCAGACCCCTGAGGGTTAAAAGTTCGAAGTTTTCTCAAAAAATACATACGCTGAAGAGCTTTTCCTCTAATACTATCAGTATTTGCTTCAAATTTTAGTTTGTCATCAAGTATAGTCCCTAAATATTTATACTGTTTGACCACATCTACTTGATGGCCCTTTATGACAACAGGTAGCACAGGTACAGAGTTCTTCTTATGGAAATCAATGGACATCTCTTTAGTTTTAGAAGCATTAATATTTAAAAAAGAATTAATATTTAAAAAAAAAAAAAAAAAAAATCATTTCAAAAGTAACAAGGAAGTGCTCTACATAATCAGTGTCACTCAGCTTCTCCAATCAAGGTTTCTGAGATAATGACGGGCCTATATTGTCCTCAACCTTATTAAAACTTTGCTGATGAGCTGAAGCCACAGAGTGTCCATCGGAATCTGAAGGATCCCTATCGGGCCTTTCCTGGGCCTCCCGGCCCATATTTGGTAAGTCAAGATTTGGAGAGGTGCGTGCTTGACTGAACTGGTGCTGGAGAACCATCACTCCTGTTGTGCCTGCTCCTGCTGTCTTGCAGTCTCCCGGCCTTCCGGCCTTCCATCCTTCCATCCTGGCCATATGGATTCGGAGCAGTTTTGCCAACTCGGTCACCGAAACTTCTCTGTCTCCTGTTGCCTTGCCTCCTTCAACTCCTGCCACATCCTGGTCCTCCTCACCCCTTTCTTCCTCTTGCTGAAAGGGTGGAGCTTTAGGCATACTTTTCTTTAAGGCACAACTCATAATAACAGGGGGAAAAAACACAGCCACAAGGGGCAAAAAGGAAAACAAACCAGCTTAGTGTCCTTGACTGACTGAATACATCCCACCGCTGCCACCATATGTGAAGTCAGAAGACTTGTTTCTGACTCCAAGAAGTCAGAAACAAGGAACACAAGCTTTCCATTGAAAAATGGGTCTTTATTTGAACCCAAGAAAAAAACTTTACAATCTCATACATTTCTTACAACACAACAAAATAAACAGACAAAAAGAAAATAGCCAAAACATTCAGACAGAAAAACCAACTTAAACTGACCTACTCAAATGAACAAAGCAACAGCTTATAAAGGAAAGGATTGGCCGATTACAAATTAAGAGGGAAACCAATGAAACTTTACATTCAACATATAACATTAAGTAAATCTAAATCAGATCAGACAGAGAAACATATTAAATCAAGATAAAGAAAAGCTAAATGTAATTAAATACCATAAATGTACAACTACATAAATTAATAAAGACATAAATTTTTCTTCCTCCCCCGGGCAACCTCGGCACTTAAAACCAACAATGCTTAAATTCTCTGTTCCTGCCAGGACTCTAATTTTCACACCAGGATGCGGCTGCAGCGGACCATGTCTGAAGATCATCGCCACACATCACCAGTAAACTTAAACTCAAAATAGAAACAAATGTAAGTAACAGATACAACGTAACTCATTTGTGTGCACTCCAAATCAGTAACAATGTATATAAAGATGTGTTGTGAAATGTAAACACGCAAACCTAACAATTAAGAACTAATGAATATTGTTTGTTTCGTGTGGTTATTTAAAGCGATCATTATACTGAAACCAAAATGAATGTGAATAACAAAAGAGGGAAATTTAATTAAAGATTAACCTTAAATGAATGAACATGTCCTTCGTGTAGATATGTGTGTGCGAATGTGTGTTTTTGTGATTTATGAGGAAACAAATTTGTATAATGACATGGTATTGGTATTACCACGTAAACATGAAATATGAGGACATTTCATGAGTTCTCATATTTAAAATAGCTTTAAAAACATACTAAACAATGTTTGCAGAATGTAAATGCAGAATGTTTTCGGTAATGGGTAGGTTTAGGAGTAGGGGTAGTGTAGGGGGATAGAATGTATAGCTTGTACAGTATAAAAACCATTACGCCTATGGAATGTCCTCACTTTGATAGCAAAACAAACCTGTGTGAGAGAGATGATACATCCACATTACCACTCTTGTGCAGCCACCACTCGGGCTGTCACAAGGGGGTTTGGCGTCACGACAGCCTTGTTTCCAGGTGGACCTTTAAAGAATGCAATACACAAGTCTCCCAAAAATCCTTGAGAATTATTATTATTATTACTATTTTTTTTTTTTTTTTTTTTTTATGAACAGAACATAATATACAACAGTATACAGATATGCACAGAATGATACCATAGTGTATAAAACATTAATTCATTAATCAAAAAAAGTCTTTTTTGCTTTTTTTGTTGACAATATTCTCCGAACAAGTGCTGTAGTCCTTGATGATCTGGAGAAAATGAATGAAATTTGGCTTGGACCCTGACCATTTCTTTTTATGCCTTGTACATCAGACGTTCATCCAACGGTCCGTGAGCGTGACGTCTGAGGCTGAGACATGTTATCCCCAACAATGTGTGTGTGTGTCAAGAGAGTTGAGTGGTTTAGCTTGACAAATGCCAGTTATTTTATTGTCTTCTCACCAAACTACAGAAATTGTCCAAATGATGTAATTTTTTTGTGCCTATTTTCCTTTTTTATATTTATTAGGGAAATCATTAATTTACAAGGTTATGAACAAAATGCCTACCGCAAACAAAACATTGAATTCAGGCCTTTAAAAAATGGATGCTGAAGTGATTGTGGAAAGAACTATATTAGCTGATAAATTTGCTCCTTTATTACCAGCATTGTGAAACCATGTAGCTTTGCTAACCACTGCTAAATAAAAACAGGAATTTTACCTCTTGTGTATTGATCGAGAGAAACTATGAAGCCCATGTGGGAGTGCCTCATACATTCAAATACAAACTAAGCTCTGAAATCATGTTTCATTTTTGAATAGCTTGACTAAGAGGCAGACTGCACAATTTATTTTACTGGATGAGACAGGACAACACAGAATTATAATAGTGATTGTGTTTGCGTGTATTAATGCTAAAATGCATAAAAGAGGTTTAGAACCTGATCCCAGGTTCAGATGCCACGGGCAATTGAGACAACACGTTTTATTACCGGAGCAGATTTAATCTTTGTATGTTTACTGATTCATCACCATGTACATTGAAGTGTTTACATTTTACATCAAACATGCTGTTGTTTAGCAAACCTTTATTCTGCTCAGTGCCTGCAGACCGGTTTTGTTCCAGGATGTTACATCATAGGGGTTACTGCGCAAATAAGTCTTTTTACAAAGATCTTTTAATATTATCATAATATTAACTTTTATAAATGTCATTAACTGGTTTATATTCAATATGAATAACAATGTCTAATAATTGTCTTAAATTCCTTGATCACAACAGAAATGCACCTGCTTTTCTATTATACTGCATTCATAATGGTGAAGAGTAGGGGTTGTTTGACAATTCAGAGCTGTGACGTCCTCATGTCTGTTGTACTCACCTGTTGTCACACACAAGGTGCTCCACCTAGAGCTTTTGGTTTCCTTGCTGTGAAAAGCAGTGCATCAACACACGTCTCATACACACCTCTGAAGACCAGGCTTCAGGCAAGTACACTGTTTTCTAGGCTTGTGTAAATATGCATGACTTTTCTGTAGTATTCCATTTCTGAACTGTTCCCTGAAAAACCAGTTTCCTGACCTCACTTATGTGCTTTCATTTCATGTTGTTCTTTGTCATTGGCAACCATACTGCTCCTATTATTTTCCATTACTTCTTCCTTCCCCCTCTTTATGCTCTGATACTCTTTGACAGAATAAAAGGTGTGGACATTTGCATTGTGTTTCTCTGTTCTGGGGTGAAGGAGCGGACTGGCCCTGGAGAAGGGATTTTTCTTTTTCAATCTGGCTTGAGTTTCACTGTGATCTCTAATTGTAGTGGAGATATTGGATAATGGAAGACTTAAGACTAAAAGCAATCATGTAGCTATTTGCTGTCTCTATTTAATGTGATTTAAATCCTCTCCGTCCGACTTGTAGAAAGTTCAGAAACCTCTGTCTAGGCTTCTAAATATTGGCTTTCTCACAAAATATACAACTGACTCAGAAAGGCTTGAAGCTTAAAAAATTTCACAGTAAATACTTCATTTTAGATGGAGTGAGCTATGTAAAAATGGGATGGATAACTATTTTTACTCTCGGATGGTTTTTGTGATGCTACAACCTCAAAACTAAATCCAATGTGGATTAATCAACTTTTAGCACTCCAATTCACTCGATCTGTTTTGTCATTCAAAGTGGGGCAGTGATTTTAAGTTTAACGAGAATGTAAAATTATGTAAAAACCAGTCAGCTGTGGATGGGTTAGACATAGTCCACCATATGTTATCTAATGTCTGTGCTAGCAACAACTAGACTTACAGTAGAAATATCCTGACATTAACTGTGGTATGATAGGGTTTATGCCATAATAACTCAAAATAGTAATTCATCAGAACAGGTTTAAAAAGTGTCCTGTTTTATCTGACATGTTCAGGTTAAATTGAAACTGGAAAACCCTCACAAATAATTAAATGTAATTTTACCAAAGTATAGTAATGTTTATAAAACAGATAGTTCTGTTCCTTGATGTTGATTGGTCAATATCTGTGTTTTATTTACGATAAAGCATGGCTATGACTTCAACTTTTGGCCACATCTACCAATGGCTGGTGAATTAAGAAAATTTACCAGCTATAAATATTTTTTTACCGGCCATGAAACAGTTATGACACCAAAATTTTAGATACCAGTGAAAATTCACAATTCTCTATTCCAATTTCGATACCACAGCTAAAATTACTAGCCTAACTACAAACCCGATTCCAAAAAAAGTTGGGACACTGTACAAACTGTGAATAAAAAAGGAATGCCATAATTTACAAATCTCATAAACTTATATTTTATTCACAATAGAATATAGATAACATATCATAGAATATAGATAACATATCAGATGTTGAAAGTGAGACATTTTGAAATGTCATGCCAAATATTGGCTCATTTTGGATTTCATGAGAGCTACACATTCCAAAAAAGTTGGGACAGGTAGCAATAAGAGGCCGGAAAAGTTAAATGTACATATAAGGAACAGCTGGAGGACCAATTTGCAACTTATTAGGTCAATTGGCAACATGATTGGGTATAAAAAGAGACTCTCAGAGTGGCAGTGTCTCTGACGTCAAGATGGGCAGAGGATCACCAATTCCCCCAATGCTGCGGTGTAGGGACTCGTTCGACAGACGTTACCAAATGGCTTTATCAGCCAGAGGCATGATTGAACAAAGCTTCATTTGGTCCAAAAGATCCATTTCCTGACAGGAAAAACCTAGTCTTAACAGAAGTGATGACACGACTTCTTTTAACAAAGGACTCTGTCTAAAGGACTTCTTAGCTCATCAGCAATAAACTAATCAGAACCTATCACAGGGTCTGATCACATTAAGTCTATTGACTCTCTCACAAAACCCTCTTGTATTATCGGACGGAACAGGAAAACACCCATCAACGGATTTAAAGACGAATCTGTCCTATCTATACCTCCCTTTGTGTGGAGGTATCCATTTTGACCCGGTCACTTGTGACTCCGGTCGCTGTTCAATGACTTTATGCTTACAGACTCAATCTTGAATTTCAAATGGACCATCATTAAGAGATCATTTTAAACTATATACAGAATAATACATGCCATGATGTAATTACTAACATGTCTATTCAATGTATTCAATATGTGGGTTTTCTTCAAATGCATTATTGTAATCATTGTTTTAGTTAGGTCAGTCTAGTAATATGTGTGTAAGAAGTGTGTCATGTTTGAGTTCTAAATGCAGAATTTATAATTCTGTGTAATTCTGTGTGAATGAAACATTGAAATTCAGTATCAGGAAAATATTAAGAAACTTTATAAAGTTGTTAATAAAACAGGAGAATGTTCTGCAGATATCACGCGATGTGATCAATAGACAATAGACGAGGCGTGTCTAATCTCCGTAGCAACGTCTCATTGGAGGATCGCTCCCTTAAAACTATGCTGTCCGAACAAGCTAATGTCAGAAGCTGGAAGCCAGAAGTCGGTCAGAAATCGCTTGAAATCGGTCAGAAGCCGGACTGAAGCACAGTCGTTGAAGCCCGTTAGCCGAAGCACCGCTATTTTGACCACGGCGGAAAAGTCGCATGGGTCATTGATAACTGATTGACCGGGGCTGATTTTCCATCGAACACCCGACTTCAACCACGAGCTGCGCCGCTGATCATTCGACAGCCGTCACATCCAGACTCCGCAACCCTCTGTGAAATATCTGACCAAAGTCTCCCAAGAAGAGAGCCGCTCAAGCCAGACGCTCAGAACAGCGCACCACACCAGCCAGCAGCATCCTTCAAAGCTTCCGCGCAACCCACAGGGCTTTCCCGAGAAGACGTCACCTGAAAGACAGCCAATCCAGAACGGGATTCCGCTGTACACGAGTCACGGAACAACCCGATTACCTCAGCTGTCACAGCAAACGCAGGTACAAGCAAACTTCTCTCTCTCTTGCTGGAAACTGGTGAAACTCCTTTAAACCTAAAGAATCAAGCCAAAGCTCTGCTTTTGTGATTTTCCTCAGGTTATGAGTTAAGTTAGCACTGAACTTGGGACTTTTCATAACTCATCAACTCCGCGAATGTGTGTGCATGTATGTATGTGTGTGTGTGTGTGTGTGTTTAGCCTTAGTTTCCTGTAATCATTAGAAGTAGTCAATAAATCTTGTTTTGATTTTCACATATACGAGTTTCTTGTGCTGTGTGTCAAATTACTGCCTTAAACGTAAAAGATCAAGTTACCTCTTGCTTATAATATAATAATTACAATAATAACAATAATCATAATAAAATATTGTTACTGTTGGCCGCAGAATAATATTTTATCCAGAATTGGTAAAATACTCTAACCTCAATTTTCGCTGGACGAATAATTGATGAAGTGTTAAATATTAATTCTGAATCATTTACAGTGAATCATTTACAGTTGATTCAATTCTTATTCCCTGTAACAATTAAATTGAGCTAATAAATAGGCTAAGTCCTTACATAATGGTGGAGAATGCGGGCAGTTTAATCTAATTTGTACACAAAACAAGTAACTTGTGTGATTGTATCTTTTCTTGATCCGGAAGATAGATTAGAAACAGAAACGAGGCTTTTGATTGTCATAACAATGAGTGCACATAAGGCGCTGTGGATGAATGAAATCTGAACTCGAGTTGTTTGTCTGTACGTTTTGTTGTTGTTGTTGTTGTTAAAACTGCAGTAAATGAATCTAAGATTGTCTGCCAAGACAAAAGGAAAGTCGCCCGAGAGCGCACCAGGACAGAGTAAGCGTGTTCCTTGCTTTTGTTCTTTAAGGCCTTAGCTATAGTGGATAATATTGCGTGTTCCAATGTTATTTCAACTAAGCTAAAATCCCTGCATGGTCACATTAGAGAGTAGCTACCTAATGTGCCGCCTATATCCGCTCATTCGTGAGATGAGATATTAATACTCTAAACACTATACGTGTCTGAGTTTGATTTGAATGGGATTATTTTGAAAATTCTTGATCAAGTATTGTGGCAGTAAATCCTGCATGTTGTTGCGTGTCCAGAAACTGACACGAACGATTCAGATCGCCGAGATCTCAGTAATGTTACTATTATTAATTGCAGAAAAATCTGTGGATTAATGTGCCTCACTCTAACGTGTGGGGGTTGTTCAGCTCGGAAACATGAGAAGGTGAATGGTTCATTGTCATTGAGAACTGCGCCGTCAGTTCAATGATTAATGTGATTTTGTATGTTCGTTATCTGTGTGCAAAGAGTATAGAACAAGCGTACTCTTTTGTTGTGCGTCACGGTCACCACGACAGTGACAGCTGTAACCCGGAAGCCCTAAGAAACCTTTCCCGGGGTAACCTTTAAGTGCGCATGCGCAGTCTGCCAGCGCCATATTCAACTGTGTGTAAACAAAGCTTAGCACAAGCTGAGCTAGCTAAATCTAGCACGGTTGCATTACAGTCTATGTAAAGCTAGTAGCATTGCTAAAGGGCTAGTGGCTAGCATAGCATTTTGTGGTCTGAATGCAATGTTGCAATGTTGGAATGACTTCTTTCTTACTGAACTTTAATTCACTCTAGTGCTTTCACCTCCCTCTCTGTCTAACTTACACGTCTTATCTTTTCTCATCTCCTCCCATTTGAGAGAACAAATGTTAAATTAATAAACCTGGTTTTTAATATCATTTGTTTGAGAGTTCTCTCTCCTAAATTTACTCTTGTCAGTTAAACATTGTTTTGTTTTAGTAGCAATTGTCCTAATTACTTTTAATGACATTTTATGTTATTTGTAATTGCTCTTATTGATTTTAATGACATCTGTGAATATGAATTTTTGATTGGGAATCTTAGTTCGATTTCAATTTTAATTGTAAATCAATTTCATATGGTAAGGATATTTGTGGATTAATTTAATGGTAGTGCCTTACAAACATCTGGCAATTTTAATCATTAACTGATAATTATGGCTTTGAAATTTTAATTTCATTAGTCATTAATTAGGATTTGGGCTTCCCTAATTCAGATGATACTTGATTGATTAATTTGATTATAATTGCTCTCAATGTTTAAGGCTGAACCCATTACAATTTTAATTCACAACTATAATTTCCAAATTTGAATTCAAAATTTCACTTAAAATAAAGTGTATTCTCAGACTTTCACTCCCTTAGTCTTTGACTTAATTCATTTATTCAAAGGAACATTTTGGGGTCTCCCTCAATACTTGGGTCAGTTGACTTCTGCTAGCGCAGTAAGCCAACCCCCTAGGTGTAGCGACTCCCTAGCGCCACCACTCTGTCAACCCTGTAATTTTTCCAAATTTTGGGAGCAAAACTTCACTCTCTTCTTCTCTCTCTCTCTCTCTCTCTATCTCTCTCTCTCTCTCTCTCTCTCTCTCTCTCTCTCCCTCTCTCTCAGTTGTCCTCTTCTGGTTTGACTACTGCTGCTGGTTTTGGATTTGTACCTGTGAAAGTCATAAAAGCAGAGTGTTTGAGAAATATTTAACAAATATTTGGGAAACGGAACACTTCTTTTAAAATAGTATGACACTCACTTTACCTTCCCTCCTCATCCTGTTATCCTACCCAGCCTAGGCTCGAGCAGGTCAACAAGGAGACTGGTAGGCGTCCATAAACCCTGAGCATGCGTCTAGAAGCACTTTAAGTGGTGCATGGTTGTCAATCCTACTAAGCTGAGAAACCAATACTGTCATTGTTATTGTTTTTCTTTCGCCCCGAAGGGAATTTTAATAACAATCACAGTCCTGGTACTTTGAAATCCTTTTCAAAACCCCTGTCTAGAACCATCCTTCTAAAATTAAATTCTTCTTCATAAATCTAAAATTTACTAAACTCATTCTGCAAACAGTGTTAAAGACAAAACTTCATTTTATAGGGAAACTGGAAGCACCCCATTATTATTCTGCTCTTTGCTAAATGCTATTCTGTTTGTTTCGTGCTCTTCTTTTCTTCTGCTGTTCTCTAGCTGTGCTATCCGTGTGTGCTTACTGATTCTTTTCGCAGAGACTCCGAGTTAGAAGCACATCCATGAGAGGACCACAGTCGAGAACCAGTCTTACCTGCACATTTACACACTCATTACTCATTCCCATTAGCCCACACTTGACATTGCACCCTTACACCTTTGATTTGCCCTGCTTGTTTGTTTTGTTTTGTTGTGTTTTGTTTTGTTCTTTTCTTCAAGGTCTGTGTCAGTTTCGGGTTTAGATCTCCCTCGCTGTGCCAAACATGTCTCGCACAACAGACCCTGCTGGACACTGGGAGGACCTGGAGACCTGGCTAAGTGTTGTAACAGACAGCATCCTACCTAAAGCCGCTGAAACACTAAAGCATCAGACACAGGACCAGCTGGATGACAACATAACAAGCCTCATGAAACAAGACCCAAGCCAGAGCTACAGTCACAAAGAACTAGCCAAGATCACCGGCTCCTTAAGCCACACACTCATCGCCACCCTCAAACTGAGCGACAGGCAAGCCGCCCATCGCCAGCAGGAGCTGACACATGCACAACGGCGCATTGAACAGCTGGAGCTGGAGGCTCAGGAACGACGAGAAGGGCCTGATGAAGTGGAACAAGGCGCCAAAGAGGAGATCAACAGGCTAAAAGAGACCCTAGCAGCTACTACGCAAGAAATGGAACGAGGCAGAGCAGACTACGCTGACCTCTCCGACAAGCTACAGTACGCAGAACAGCTACTGGAAAAAGCAAAGGCTGACTTCAGAGACAAGAACAGCCGAATTAAAGCTCTCGAAACTCACCTGAACGAGTCAAGAAATGAGGTCAGCCGCCTAAAACAACAGCTTGACTACATCAAAGAAGAGTCTGACAGTATTAAAGAGGAACTCAAGCATGCATATGAATTGCGCTGTGAGCCGTCAAGAACACGTCGGACACCGACTTCACCTTTGCCAAGCAGGACCGGCTCCCCTGTTCCTGGACTGGCACATGATCAGAAGGGGGCAGTGCCAAAACAGTCACCTGCTCCCTCCGAAGAATCCTACCTCCCCACTAAGCTAAAAGAACGTGCTCCAGCCAGCCACAGATCATCTCATGGCTTGGACCTCAGAGACCTTGACAAGCTTGCTAGAAACATTGGCAAATTCACTCCAAATGTGCCAGGTAGTCCAAATGTTCAGAGTTATCTGCAAGATATTGACTTCCATCTGGAAATGAGACCCAATGTCACTGACAAAGATAGACTTTATTTGCTCAGAGCCACATCCAGCTCTGAAGTGCGCAGCTTCCTGGACCGGCAGCCTGCCCACACAAAGACTGATTACCACCTGCTCCGAGAAGCTCTCATCAGAGAGTTTGCCGACCCTGAGTCAGAACGAGGACTAGTGGCTGCCCTGGAAACAAAACAAGGTCGTCACGAAACTCCTCAAGTCTTCTATAGCCAACTAAGGCTAGCATACTTTGGGTGTCGCCTACCAAACAGAGCATGGAGGAGGAATTGAACTTCAAAACTCTCTTCCTGAGAAACCTCCATCCTGGGGTGAGCCACCATCTTGGCGTCCTTGCCTGTCCACGCACAATGAGTGCTCAACAGTTAAGAGACTTGGCGCACAAAGCCTACTGTAAACAGAAGATGGCCTTAGAAAAGGGCACCAAAACCACCACAGTTCTTGACTTCAACACACAGAGTCAAGGGCTGGCCCTAGAGGGCACCCAGCCTCAAGACCTTGCCAAGCCGACACCCAAAGTGGAATGCATCCTCGTCCAACAGAGAGTGGGACTCCCACACTGGTACTCGACCTAAACAGAGAGACAACCGCTGGGATGGACCACGTGGACGACAACGCTCACCTGGACGTCACTGGGAAAATTCATGGAACCAATCAAGACCTCATGAGAGTCATTGGGAGAAAACCTGGAATCAGCCAAGCTCATTTGGAAGCCCCAGAGGAAAAGGCTCATGGAAATCCAAGGGAAAACGACAAACACACCCTATTTTCGGTCGTGCAAAGCGATTTAGCCCAAATACAACTCCTAACTACACTCATGACCGATATGCTAAGGGAAATAAGTTCTTCAATCGATAACTTAGCCATGGGGAGGATCCCCTACTATTTGATACCCCTTAGCTTGGTCCAAAACATTCTAGCCTCGGCCACTCCGGGCCCTGTTAACCCTGTGCAAACCCATCTCGCTTTTTCCCTGGGTAGCGCTATTCCCCTATATGTAAGCCCAGAAACCGGCGACTTGGCCTTCCTCCTCAGTTTGCCCATTATCGACTCAAACAATATTTACCGGCTCAAAGACGTTGTTAACGTCGGATTTTGGCAAGGGAACACCTATGTCAAAATACACACCCCTGAGGTCGTGGCGTACCATGATAACAACGAACAGTTGTATCTAGCCCCAAACCTAAAAATGTGTACGCTCACTAAAGACATTCATTACCTTTGCCCAAGTAAACCATTCGTCCGCGACAATACCGAGGGCATCTGCGGCCTAGAATCAATTAGACCCGACACTAGCTGCCCCGCTGAAGCTACACCATGGTCTCAAGTCGAGGCAACACAAGCCGAAATCATAGGAAACCGATGGTTAGTCAACACCCCTGCACGTACCGCTACCCTTACCTATGATCAACACGATACTGCCACGCGCATCATTCTGCCTAACCAAACCCTCTGGATCAGTGTCCCTAAGGGCTCGATCCTCCACATAGACGATCTTGCATTGTATCACCTTGGCGACGATGAGTACCAGGCGGAACTTGAAATCTCACCGTTCTTCAAACAGCATTCCTTCGTCCTCGATCCGGAATTGGAAGAAAGGATCAGGGAGGAAGGAACACAACTTATTGATCTGACTCCTGTTGATACAGCCTTAGAAGCTATAGCTCACCTTCCGCCCGCTGGCGTGTCATTCATTCGGTCTTGGTCTGCTGCTGACACAGCACTTTGCATCTCTACTGTTGTAGGATATATTGTCACCTTGACACTGGCCTTCATCCTGCACAAGCGAATGAACGCCGTGCAAGAATCTTTCGATAGATGCACGTCAGGCGTCCCGCGCATTTTCCGACGTGATAGAACTGACCAAGAACCTGAACGCGAGAACTCAACCAACCTGATTGAAATTACGCCTCTACCTCCTCGTCGAACCACTGACAATTAGATTAGTCGAAACCACCAATTACAACTGATCTTAAACAGTACGACCCTACGTTAGCTGAAGTGTTCCGAACCCGTTTATTCCAAGATACCCAAGTCCTTCACCAGAATTCAGTCAGTGATGGAGATGTTGTTTGTGTCTTGTGTGTGTCTGTTCTCTCTCTACCTCTTGTTCCAGTGCCTGCCGACGTTCGCACCGGGAACCTCGCCAAGCAAAAGGGGGACTCTGTAGGGACTCGTTCGACAGACGTCACCAAATGGCTTTATCAGCCAGAGGCATGATTGAACAAAGCTTCATTTGGTCCAAAAGATCCATTTCCTGACAGGAAAAACCTAGCCTTAACAGAAGTGATGACACGACTTCTTTTAACAAAGGACTCTGTCTAAAGGACTTCTTAGCTCATCAGCAATAAACTAATCAGAACCTATCACAGGGTCTGATCACATTAAGTCTATTGACTCTCTCACAAAACCCTCTTGTATTATCGGATGGAACAGGAAAACACCCATCAACGGATTTAAAGACGAATCTGTCCTATCTATACCTCCCTTTGTGTGGAGGTATCCATTTTGACCCGGTCACTTGTGACTCCGGTCGCTGTTCAATGACTTTATGCTTACAGACTCAATCTTGAATTTCAAATGGACCATCATTAAGAGATCATTTTAAACTATATACAGAATAATACATGCCATGATGTAATTAATAACATGTCTATTCAATGTATTCAATATGTGGGTTTTCTTCAAATGCATTATTGTAATCATTGTTTTAATTAGGTCAGTCTAGTAATATGTGTGTAAGAAGTGTGTCATGTTTGAGTTCTAAATGCAGAATTTATAATTCTGTGTAATTCTGTGTGAATGAAACATTGAAATTCAGTATCAGGAAAATATTAAGAAACTTTATAAAGTTGTTAATAAAACAGGAGAATGTTCTGCAGATATCACGCGATGTGATCAATAGACAATAGATGAGGCGTGTCTAATCTCCGTAGCAACGTCTCATTGGAGGATCGCTCCCTTAAAACTATGCTGTCCGAACAAGCTAATGTCAGAAGCTGGAAGCCAGAAGTCGGTCAGAAATCGCTCGAAATCGGTCAGAAGCCGGACTGAAGCACAGTCGTTGAAGCCCGTTAGCCGAAGCACTGCTACTTTGACCACGGCGGAAAAGTCGCATGGGTCATTGATAACTGATTGACCGGGGCTGATTTTCCATCGAACACCCGACTTCAACCACGAGCTGCGCCGCTGATCATTCGACAGCCGTCACATCCAGACTCCGCAACCCTCTGTGAAATATCTGACCAAAGTCTCCCAAGAAGAGAGCCGCTCAAGCCAGATGCTCAGAACAGCGCACCACACCAGCCAGCAGCATCCTTCAAAGCTTCCGCGCAACCCACAGGGCTTTCCCGAGAAGACGTCACCTGAAAGACAGCCAATCCAGAACGGGATTCCGCTGTACACGAGTCACGGAACAACCCGATTACCTCAGCTGTCACAGCAAACGCAGGTACAAGCAAACTTCTCTCTCTCTTGCTGGAAACTGGTGAAACTCCTTTAAACCTAAAGAATCAAGCCAAAGCTCTGCTTTTGTGATTTTCCTCAGGTTATGAGTTAAGTTAGCACTGAACTTGGGACTTTTCATAACTCATCAACTCCGCGAATGTGTGTGCATGTATGTATGTGTGTGTGTGTGTGTGTTTAGCCTTAGTTTCCTGTAATCATTAGAAGTAGTCAATAAATCTTGTTTTGATTTTCACATATACGAGTTTCTTGTGCTGTGTGTCAAATTACTGCCTTAAACGTAAAAGATCAAGTTACCTCTTGCTTATAATATAATAATTACAATAATAACAATAATCATAATAAAATATTGTTACTGTTGGCCGCAGAATAATATTTTATCCAGAATTGGTAAAATACTCTAACCTCAATTTTCGCTGGACGAATAATTGATGAAGTGTTAAATATTAATTCTGAATCATTTACAGTGAATCATTTACAGTTGATTCAATTCTTATTCCCTGTAACAATTAAATTGAGCTAATAAATAGGCTAAGTCCTTACAGCGGCGAAAAGTGTGGAGCAATATCAGAAAGGAGTTTCTCAGTGAAAAATTGCAAAGAGTTTGAATTTATCATCATCTACAGTGCATAATATCATCCAAAGATTCAGAGAATCTGGAACAATCTCTGTGCGTAAGGGTCAAGGCCGGAAAACCATACTGGATGCCCGTGATCTTCTGGCCCTTAGACAGCACTGCATCACATACAGGAATGCTACTGTAATGGAAATCACAACATGCGCTCAGGAATACTTCCAGAAAACATTGTCGGTGAACACAATCCTCCGTGCCATTCGCCGTTGCCGGCTAAAACTCTACAGGTCAAAAAAGAAGCCATATCTAAACATGATCTAGAAGCGCAGGCGTTTTCTCTTGGCCAAGGCTCATTTAAAATAGACTGTGGCAAAGTGGAAAACTGTTCTTTGGTCAGACGAATCAAAATTTGAAGTTCTTTTTGGAAAACTGGGACGCCATGTCATCCGGATCAGCGCTCAGTTCAGAAGCCTGCATCTCTGATGGTATGGGGTTGCATGAGTGCGTGTGGCATGGGCAGCTTACACATCTGTAAAGGCACCATCAATGCTGAAAGGTATATCCAAGTTCTAGAACAACATATCTTTCACCCATAGAAAACATTTGGCGCATCATAAAGAGGAAGATGCGAAAAAGAAGACCTAAGACAGTTGAGCAACTAGAAGCCTGTATTAGACAAGAATGGGACAACATTCCTATTCCTAAACTTGAGCAACTTGTCTCCTCAGTCCCCAGATGTTTGCAGACTGTTAAAAAAGAAGAGGGGATGCCACACAATGGTAAACATGGCCTTGTCCCAACTGTTTTGAGATGTGTTGATGCCATGAAATTTAAAATCAACTTATTTTTCCCTTAAATTGATACATTTTCTCAGTTTAAACATTTGATATGTCATCTATGTTGTATTCTGAATAAAATATTGAAATTTGAAACTTCCACATCATTGCATTCTGTTTTTATTCACAATTTGTACAGTGTCCCAACTTTTTTGGAATCAGGTTTGTGATATAAATTTAAAACTTTATTAACCCTCTGGAGTCTGAGGCTGATTTGGGGCTTGGAGAAGTTTTGACATGCCCTGACATTTGTGCTTTTTTCAGTTGTTCATAAACATATACATGACAAAAGTGTCATTACACTGTATTCAGCACAAACTAGGCAATAATATGTGAGGAACATGTATGTACATGTTTGTATTTTTGAAGGAATAATGTTTATGCGTGGTTATTGAAAAAACAAAAACTTAAGTCACTGAAATAAGGCCAAAAAAAGTATATTAAATCTATGTTCACAAGACTTTTGGGTATTGGAGGTTGTAGACTAGAGTTTTTGCTTCAGAATTATGTAAAAATTATGCTGCCTACTCCTTCATATAAAACAATATATTGATTTAGTTTTTGTAAGACACTTTTTGTCAAGAAACACAGTATGCGTGGGGGCGTGAATCTGCATGAATAATGGGCCATTTACACCTGAGAAGACAAAGGAATCACATAGTAATGATCTGAAATGACTTGCATATTAATGAGGCCTATCAGTCAGGTAGGCTGTGAAAAAAACCCCTCTGTAATAATGTCTCAGCTCATCATAAACAGCAATACTGTGAAATATTTAAAATAATGGTAAAATAATGGTATTCTATTATATTCTTTAAAATATAATGTATTTCTGTGGTGCAAAGTGTCTGAACAATTATGTTACCTCTATGGCATTTCATTTAGGCTTTTAGCTTAAAAGCATGCACATTTGGAGAAATATTAATGGATTCTTATATATTTATGTCAATTTTCTATACTGAGAAATAATATTTATTGTCATCACTAGGAGTGCTGGATACTGTGTTTTTAATTCATACTTGCAGCCGGAGGGTGCTCTTTACACCTTTAGTCCACAAATTCATAATATAAAGAAGAAAAGGAACTAGGAACTAACGGCATGTCTTCTAGAGATCGCTAACCATTGCTTTAACATCCAAATAAACACTTTTCAAGACAATAAATACACGATTGAGACGATGAATGCATGTATTGACTCAGAATTTGCGTCTGAATAGCGCTGGCTCCGTGGGCGTGGCCGCATTAGCGGATAATGAGCTGAATCACAGACTTCTGACATGGCTCTCTTTTCATACAGATTACATAAACACAGAATGTTTGTTTTCAATTTGACTTGCACGATTTAAAACCTGACATTTCAAAATTTCTTTAGACGTAAGTGTCATTTTTTTGTCATTAGTATACATAAGTTACAGTTCATTTTCTGAGAACTATCAGATTGGACTTCGTTCAGAGGAAGAGGAGAGATCACGCATCATGTTAGTTTTCTTTATTTTACAAAAAGCACAACATTGTGTTTTTACTCTGAGTGTACACAAATAAAAGAAGATATTCTATAGTTTCAATTGATATATTACTTATGTCTCTATGACAAGAAATGACGGAGTATTTTAAGTCTGTTTTGCTGCAATGTGAAAAAAAACCTGCAAAACGCGCCTGCGTGTTTTCAGACCTCAGGGAGTTAAAGACAAGTAACAGCAGGTTTCAGGTAGAGACACTGAATAAATTTATCAAATATAAAATAACACTGGATAGTCCTCACTGTATAAATTAAACTATTCCTTATTAAAGTTACAAAAGTTATTCAGTCAAGAGCAATGAATGTTTTTTCTTTGTGCTTTGCTGGAATACAGCGGCAGGAAAATTGGGTTCTTACTCATCACAGAAGTCAGTCCAAAGTCTGTAAACAAGTTCGAGTTTAATCAAAAACACAAAAATCCTGTTGGTTCTTGTATTTTATAATGTTACACTTGTTAAACCTTTGTCTTGTGTTTCCTTAAACGTTTAAACACAAGTTTTATACATAAATGACGGCAACGTTAAGAAAACTGTCTCCCTTCTTTTCCTGCCTGAACCTGTCGTGGCAGATTCGATGTTTCTTTGTCCCTTCAGTTCTGGTCTCAAAGAAAAACTCACAGTCGAAGTTCCAGGTCTCAGTAGTATTTAACTTTATTGTCAAGCAACAAAGTGAGATGCCAGCTCCGCATCTGAGGCTCCCTTAGCTGGGGCACAGTTTTATAAATTTTTCTTATCTCTTAAAAAACACACCAAAGTAATATCATTGGCTGGTAATATTCGCTCTTACAGTTATTTTCCATATCATCATCTATGGGGGCTCTTCTTCCACACCTCCTTCCCATGTACTCCCCGACCTTTCTACCATAGTAATTGCAGGTGTTTCTTATGTAAGAGAATTTTCTTAGTAAGGGTGACCAGCTTCCAGCTACTGTACATATTTTTACTTCATTTCTCATGGGCCTCCTGCCAATTTGATGGTCAACCCTTTTCCCATTGGCCAAATGAAACATTGTATCAAAACAGTCAACACACCCCAGAGGCAAGAGGCCTTCACGTGATACCCTTCAATGATGGTCTTGTTCATTTCGCAGCCACCTGTTGTCTGGTGGAAAATTACCAATGAAATATGCTCAGTGGCCAAGTAAACTTGTTTGACCCTTACAGTTACATAGGCCGAAAGGGCCTCACAACACTTCTAGCTTTTATAGTAAGCAAACAAATTCTACAATTGTTTTCTATAGGATGGATAAAATACTCCATCATATCCCCCCTCTGGGAATCTCTTAATTCCCACTTCCATTTCCCTTTTCCCAGAGTGCAACCTCACAAGTCAGCCCTCTCATCTTCCATCTCAGGACCAATAGTGGTCCTCCTTTTCACTACCAAATGGCTGCCTCATGTGACTGCACTCCAGAAGAGGTCAGAGTCAAACATCACCACCCACAATTTTTACTAGGGAAGTGTAAAAGGCTCTGCCTCTCTAACTAAACACTCCAGGGGGTCAATAAAATCAAAAACAAATCAACAATTTGTGTTAAAGCATGTGCGTGGAATGTCTTGGCCTTGCCCATGGTTGTCATGTTTATGTAGAATATATCAGTGATTAAACTCATTATGGTTAATATAAGATTATTAATTTTGGTGCACTGGTTTTCCCATAGTGTCAGAGGAACTCTCAGGCGCTTCCGGTGGCCTGGAGTGCTATCTGGGCTGCTTCACCGTTGCCAGTGGTACCCTGATTCTGCCTAGGGCACTATCTGGTGTTGGGGCTGACAGCTGGTGTTTAAACCACCAGTAGAGTCTGCCCAGGCTGCCAAGCACTGATGTGCTCGTCGATCCTTTCTTCTTTTGAGTTCCATTGGACTATTCAGTAGGTTAGTAAGTACACATTACAACTCCAAAGTAATGATGAGTAAATGAATGAATATAGTAATAAAAGAAATTTAAGAAAACATTCTTGTCATTTCCCTTTAAATCTGATTGAATTACCTCGTAACACGGATAATGACCTGCTTCAGACCCTCAGTCATCCCCTCTCATTCATATACTATATTATAAGTATAATAATTTGAAACATAATAATAATAATAATAATAATAATAAAAGATAAAAATGAAAATAAAAACAGGAAGGGAGTTTTAAGCCAAAATAACAAACAAAATTACTAACTGCCTGTTCTACCCATGTTCTACATTGCTTACTTTGTTTTTGCCCCAAACAAAAGACATGATGTGGCTAACTCCCTTTCTCATCAAAAACATGATCAAACTTTTGTGATAAAAATAAAAAAAGCACCCCTTCCATCTCTTTATGTAGTTGGTCTTACAGAAACTCATCCAGTTCATCCAGCCCTGGACCAATTGGATACACTCCAGTGTTGGTGCATCCGATATCGACTCCAGTTTATCTTACAGATACATTGATCATCTGTTTGGTAGCTGCATTGGCCATCATTGATCTGAGAAAAGGCACAATACAACAGAACAACAAAACAAAAATAGCAATAGCCACTGGCATTATTATTCTCACTTTAGTAAATCATTTACCCTGTTATTCAAATATTTTATCAAACTAGTTCCCAATATGCTTATCTCCTTCATTTTCAGTGATTTCTTCTCTTATTATTCAGTTTCTTCATTGCCTTGTTGAATGATTCAACAGGAGCTGTATTATTTGGAAAATAAGTACAACAGTTAGCTTCATATACTTTACAAACACCTCCTTTCTTCTTAGTATAACCAATTTAATGTTTGTCATTGTGATATCATAAATGTGTAATTTTGAAATTACTACTTTAGATCTAGCTCATAAACTTCACTATGAGCAAAGATGGAGTGACCAGTACCATAGCTTTATCATCCACATTTAAAAAAAAAATAAATAAATACATTGTCCCCTTTCCCTAGGTAGAAAGCTCAGTATCATAAAGGCTCATCAGCTCTGTCTTAAAAGGCAAGTCTAAAATGTTTCTCTACATTAGACAACTTCATAAATGATCTAATTATGCATTTGCCAATAGTTAGTTAATTCAATATCCCCCCACTAAGCTAAGTCCAGTCCCAGTTTTAGTTAATTGTTGAGTCAAGCAAACACTCAACCTCCCCTCCTTTATTCTTTCTTTCTGATTTTTAATGCTTACGGCTGGACTGATATCTATTGAAAGAAAGCAGATAAAAGAGTGTTAGCTTAATAGAATGCAGACAACTGCTGTTTGACCAGTGAATAATCAAAATACAATTAATATGGCTAATCAATAAAATTTGAAGCAGTCTCTTTTGTGATAATTGGAAATGTATCACCTGTGCCTTCCTAGGAAAGGATAAAGTCCTTCTGCTCGGGTCAGCAATCAGTTGAACTGGTCAGGCTGCTGTTTGAGTGTTTCCGTCCTCAGCTAATGCTTTTGCTCTGTCAGTCTGTGATGGCATTCAAGGGCCTGGTGTCATGGTCTGACAGTGGTTTGACTCCAGATGCTGTTGTCTCTCTGCCTCTCCTCAGTCTGACTTTTGATCAAGCTGCGAAGAAGACCATTTGCATGATAACAGCATGTTTTCTCAGTCATTACCGCATGGACTCTGTCTTTGTCCATTTCAGCCCCTCAGAAGTTTTCAGCTTTCTCTTTCAGGGGGAATGAAGGCCCATCACCCAATGCCTCTTCTCTTCTCTGCAGCCATGTCCTTGTGCTTCTTGCTCTCCCTTGTTGCACAGTCCAGTTGCTTTCAGTTAGTATGTCAAGGCAGCCGTCCCAGAAGTCATCTGGGGTGATCTGGAGATTGAACACTCAGAGAACCGTATTAATCAAATTTATCCTTTATAAATTCTACAGTCTCATCTGGTTGATAACAGCAGTTTCCCCATGCCATTTTAATAAAGCAAGTTCTTTGTTGCAGAAAACAGCAAGCATTTTTCTTCTTTGCAGAATGCAGAAAATAGCAGCATTTCCGTCTGTCTGAGTAGCCTTATTTTCAGTCACATGTATACCATCGTATTTTAATAACTCTTATTATTGATACCTATTCTCTCAAACCTTTTAGGGTTAAACCAATGAGTCTCGTTGTATAATCTGTATAACGTGTGCTAAAAATGTCTGTTTAACTTGGTCACACAATCTTGCTTATTCAACATAATGTCCAAAGTTATTTTAATTAATACAATCCAAAAATCGTAGAATCTCTTCAATGGATCAAATTTCAAACTGTCTCCCAGGGATAACAAGATACAAATTTCAGGTGTCTACATATGACATGTCAGTGTCAGTAATACAGTTGTAAAACCCACATCTAGCATCTCTATTTTTTTTTTTTTTTTTTTTTTTTTAATTTTATTCCAATTGTTTCTATAATCCTTTCTGTCAGTTATTTGGATTTCCTCAGGGAACTGCACAAACCACTTATACTAAGGAGAAAACGCCAATGTTTTTGGTGGCCACCAGTTTTTTTGCAATCCTCCAGATCAATCCCTGTCAGCAGGTCTGCTTATTAATTTAATTCCCTATGGACCGGTCAACTAACATTTATGCAATATTATTATTTTCTTTCAGGGTTACTTATCCATTTTTGTTGGAGGCCTTTTTGGTAATTGCTCAATTGGCCTACTTTTAATTCGAACTAGTTTAGCTTTTTTTCTTCAATCTTACATATGTACTTGTTTTCAATTTCTCTTAGTACTTCAGCTGTTTTTGAATACAGTTTTTTGAGGTTTGTCTATGGCTTCTAATCTACTTTTTTTTTTTAATGCTCATTTCATCATTGTACCTAAATATTTTAAGTGGCATCCTCTACATACAAAGTATCATGTGGAATTGAATTTGGAATTCGAAACTTTTTTTTTTTTTTTTTTTTTAACCTGCATTCCTGCCCCTTCTGGGCCTATTGCTATATTATGGAATTAACAGGACCTTCTGCCCCTTTTGTGTCATTTAGCCTCTTCTTTTTGAGTTCTTGGTCCTTTCCTAAATTTTCACAGCTCCATGTCCTTATCCAAAATCAAAAATGTAAACCCTCACCGAATACCTCCAACTGTCCACAGTCAGTCCATCAAGCCAAAGAGAAAAATCAGTGTTTGCTAAACAATTCTAAAACACAAAAGACTGACATTGTTCGCCTTTTGGACAGCAAGAAAGACAAAATTTTCACCACTGTTCAAAACATCCAACCAGACCGACAACACGGCCTGGCAAACCAAACCTTTATGTTAGCTCAACATACTGACAAGAGACCACTACCACAACTGGCAAAACTCAAACTCAACTCACCGAAACTCAACCAGGCCAACCGGAAAAAAAAAAAAAAACAGAAATTCCTGTCTTGGAGAGTTCCCAAACATTGTAAATTGAATGAAATTTAGTTTTTGTCATACAGGGCTCATGAAGTTACTCTTATGTACTCATTTGATAATTGTTTTATCTACATCTTTTCCCTAAATCTCCTAACCAGTATACATTAGCTCACAATCATTTACTTAACTCTTTGGTGGTCTTGCGTTGTATTTTAATCTTTGATTGTCTGTTTTTTGCTTTCTCTGAAATCCATTTTCGCCTGTTCTTTTCTCAGGGCTTACTTCCCCCTTTTTTTATCCATTCATCAGTCCTTCTTATGTCTCACTCTAACTCTTTATATTGGACAGACTTGAATTAAATGTCTCTCTTTTCTTTAGGTTTCCTTTGTACGGCCTTGGTGTCTCTTTTCTTGACTCCCCCATGGCTTAATGCTTGATTTTCCTTTCATCCTCATGTGTTCTATGTGCATCTGCTAACTTCTTCCTGTAACTTGATGTGCTTATCTCTCTCTCTTCTTTACCCTACATTTCAGCTTGTGATATCTGAATGATTTTAATAGGCTACTTCAAAAAGTAGTAAAAGGTCAAAGTTTTAGGCCAATGCATATAGCAGGGAATAAACTGGGCACACGACTGTTACTTATATGTTATTAGCTTGACATTAAAATAGAGTTATTAAACGCAATAAACCTCATAAAACAGCCCATTGCGGCACTCTCGTCATCTGACAGCCCCTCAAAAAATATGCACAGAAAATACTCTTGGACAGCATCCATTGTCATTAAGTGTAACATTTATATTTATATAAAAATTCAAACAACATACTCTAAAGCTGCACACACACTTAACGATTGTAAGGCCGATTATGAATGTAAATTGATACTTATGACTGATCGCTCTCAAACGCGTCCAGTCAGAGCCAGTTGCATTCTGTCTGCGATTACAGTTGGTGTTCAAATTCCATATGTGAGTATATAAATTGGCTCCAGTCGAAGGAAACAATCGGTATGTGTGTTCAGTTTAGTCTTAGAATGTTTCAGCTAATCGTTAGGTGTGTCCCTGGCTTAACCTGTACATATTAAAATATATAAAAGAATAATCGAGCATACTAAATTTTATTGCATTTTAAATGAATAAAACATTCTTGCTGTCAAATGGGCAAATCCTAGGATAGTGGCAAAGTTTAAAATGTAAATTACAAGTAATTAGCATTTGGGGTAAAAGTAATTAGTCTTTAATATGGCCTAAATAGATTTTTTGTTCTAAATATCCCTGACAAGATTGCTACACTGAATAACATTTTAGTGTGTCTTCTGTAAATCATAGTAAAAATGAATATTTAATTTTTGCTCAGAAAAAACAAACAAATTAACCCTCTATGGTTTGCATTATAATTCTAACTATGGATTAAACAGGACTCATTCTGATGTATTGAAAAACAACAACAACAATTCAAAGCTGTATTATACTTCTGTGGATGTATTATAGGTCTGTGGATGATGCAGTCAATATGGGACTGCATTATGTTCTCCAGCATCTGGACAGACCAGGGACTTATGTGAGGATCCTGTTTGTGGACTTCAGCTCTGCTTTTAACACCATCGTCCCATCACTCCTCCAGCCTAAACTAACTCAGCTCTCCGTGCCCACCTCTGTCTGTCAGTGGATCACCAGCTTCCTGTGTAGCATATGCACATGTATCAGGACAATCAATAAACTTTGGAGTTTTCAGAATGCTTTTAACCTGATGAACTGTGTTCGTTAATCACTAAGTCGGCTCCGACCAGTCTGCAAAGATGAGCCCATTTGACATCTTTGTGGCCTGGGCGAGGTAAGACAGTGGACCCAATTTCCTAGCTTTTGGAACATCAAAGGATCAACCCCCGGTTGTGGGCAAGAAACTCAGCGCCAGAGACTGACCAGACAAATTCCACACACACACCCCACACACACACACAGACACACACACATATACAAACATGCCTAGAGATGGTATGTACAGTTATTCTCAAGATATGACTGTGCCAAAGTGTACCCGCTATATTTTAAGTGCATATATGCTTCCTAGTGTTTAGATTTTAGAGTTTAAATGACTGTAGCCATTCTAGTTTCATTCCTATTAATGTAATTTTGTCTGTAAACCATAACTTCTTCTACATGTTTCGTTTATATGTCAAGTCTAGATTCTTTTGAAAGCTGTTCATCTGATTTATTCCATAATGTATGTCACACTGCTGACAAATGCATTGTACTATTTTTAATAGTACTTCGAAGGAAAATGAACACTAATCCAACCTTGTAAATCATGCAAATGAGTTTGCAAGACAAAAACAAAGGGAAAGCTTTCCCGCCAACTTTGCACCCATGTTATTGGCTACCCCACCTCAAGGAGGTGTGTCGGCTTATCTGTCATAAAAGCAAAGACGCACAATCTCTTGTGTGTTCTCTCCCGATTGTCTCACGAGCATCTCGTGCACGTTTTTCCCGGACCTCTCCGGTGACCACGCGCTGCCACCGCGCTCAGCTTCGGGATCGCCATCTTCCAGCGACACTCACTCTCGTCCTCAGTTCAAACCTTCCCGCTGAACGGAGGAAGCCAACGAACTGCACCAGCGCTAACCTGAAATTCGACACACGCAACCAATGCAAGTATACTGCCGTTTCTCAATCTTAGATGATGAAACTGATTTCCGTGCTGGCTTAGGACTGGTTGTGAGTTTGCTACTTGCCTTCTCTCTTTCCTTCTCTACTTCTATTCTTGTACATAGGTGTGTATTTTCTTGTATATTTAGATGTATAACCTCTGTATTCGTAGTTTGCATATATTAAAACGTTATTCATGCTCGATTGTTCTGTTTGTTCTTTCAGCTGAAAACCCAAGTCACTTTAACGTTTTTCGATCGCTTTATGCTTTAGTTATTTTCATGGCCAGAAAATAACTCTGTTTATAATATTCTGTGAGGGACTTAGTTTGCTGGACAAACGAACAGTTTCTCTAGATAATTATTAAACCAGAACTAATCATATATGTAATTGATTATAATTCGTTGTAATTGATTCACAATATATGTTTAATTCCCCGTTGGGTTGATATATGAATCATAATTTATTCATAACCTTATGAATTATTATATTCATATTTCATCCATAAATTGATTAATAACTGTACGAACCGCTACATTCGTTACACCTGACAGACAGGCAGCAGCTAGTGAGGATGGGAAAATTCTCATCCAGCACCCTCACCATCAGCACCGGCGCCCCTCAGGGCTATGTTCTCTCCCCACTGCTCTTCTCCCTCTACACAAACGACTGCACCTCTAAAGACCCCTCTGTCAAGCTCCTGAAGTTTGCGGATGACACCACACTGATCGGCCTCATCCAGGAGGGTGACGAGTCTGCTTACAGACTGGAGGTTGAACAGCTGGCTGTCTGGTGCAGTCTTAACAACCTGGAGCTCAACACGCTCAAGACAGTGGAGATGACCATGGACTTCAGGAGAAACCCCCCTGCTCTTCCCCCACTCACCATCATGAACAGCACTGTGGCAGCAGTGGAGTCATTCAGGTTCCTGGGCACCACCATCTCCCAGGACCTGAAGTGGGACAACCACATCGAGTCCATTGTGAAAAAGGCCCAGCAGAGGTTGTACTTCCTTCGCCAGCTGAAGAAGTTCAACCTACCACAGGAGCTGCTGAAACAGTTCTACTCTGCCATCATCGAATCCATCCTCTGCACTTCAATTACCGTCTGGTTCAGCTCAGCTACCAAATCTGACCTCAGAAGACTACAGAGGGTAGTCCGGTCTGCTGAGTGAATCATTGGCACAACCCTCCCCACTCTCCAAGAACTGTACTTATCCAGAGTGAGAAAAAGGGCAAAGAAGATCACTCTGGACCCCTCACATCCAGCACACTCCCTCTTTGAACTGTTGCCATCCGGTCGACGCTACAGAGCCCTGAGCACCAGAACGACCAGACACAGGAACAGTTTCTTCCCTCAAGCAATCCATCTCATGAACACTTGACAAACACAGAACACACAACACTATTACACTTTATTTACTTAAAACACTTATTTATATCTCAATTTGCACACATAATTGTACATACAATTGTCTATAACATATATTGTCTTTTGCTTTTTTGCACTTTGTCTATCTTGTAAATTTGTATATTATTATTTTATTCTTTTTATTATGTGTCTTGTCTTGTCGCTGTTACTCTGTTGCACTGTGGAGCTTCTGTCACTAAAACAAATTCCTAGTATGTGTAAACAACATACCTGGCAATAAAGCTCTTTCTGATTCTGATTCTGATTCTTATTGTTTTGATGCTTGAAAACCCTTTTTTCGTCTTTGACCCTTAAATCAATATCGAATTTCATATTGCATTTTTTTCTTCAATATCGTACAGCCCTACCTCTTTCTTCTACTCTTCCTGTTATGTCAAACATCTTTTTCTCCGAAGGGCCATAAGGTAGTTCATGGGGAGGCAATCTTTCCGTTTCCTTTTTGTCATTATATCTCCCTTTGACCTGTTTCCCTAATTTTAATTAGATTTTTAATTTTTAGATTCAGTTTCTCTGCACATAACCACATGTTTCCTCTGCTTGCCTTATGCATTTAAGCTTTTTGTCCTTTTTCCCTATTTTCTGGAGGCTATCCTATAGTACATGCAACGTCAACTGGCGGCCCGCGGGCCAAATCCGGCCCGCCAGAGATTTCCATCCGGCCCCCAGAATAATACTGAATTCAGGAATAGCCTTGTAAGAGGAAAAAGTTTAGGGCTGGTCCGAATACCATTTTTTGATGAACATCGACTATTCGAAGCTTCGGAGAGAGGGGCTGAACATATTTTTCTCTCTAATAAAGGCAGGAATCTGTGTCTGTATATCCGTTTGCATTTTTATTATTTCGAGAACCGTTCATCCAATCGACTTCACAGGGGAGTGCAGTGTCGCATTTGGTGCAATATAGATGGACACGCGAGACGCGACACATTCAGAATTAATAAACTTTTAGTAAACTACAGTTAGAGCAGCGCGAGCGAGAAGCGGCGCACCTCACGCGGGCAGGGCTTATGCTCCGAGAACGGACACTGCACTAGTGATATAAAACGCACACACACAGGTCTGTTAAATTAAGCAATACTTTTAAGGTAGTCTAATAATTGTCTGACTAACAAATTGACACAGAAATTTAAACAAAGAAAAACGAAATTAAGTTAAATTAAAAACGAGATTAATTTAGATTGATAATAACAGGTAAAAATGCTAATACATTTTGTCTATTATTCTATTTTCCACAATGTCAAAGCAACAAAACACAAGCTCAGACATGCACAAACTCCGCTGTTCTGCGCTCTAGCCAGAGAACACTCCCGTTGCTGGAACACGCGTCGGTTCTATTTCTAGCATGCACGCGTTTTCTGCGTGGCTCGAGCGCGCCTGAGACGCGTGTCTCAGTGTGCAAACTCCAACCTGTTAAATATGGGAGCCGAAATAAAAACGGACACGCCACGCAGCTGAGTCGCTCACGCAGCCAGTGTGTCGCCGGCCTTATTCAAGGGGGAATGAGAACCGTTTTTTATTTTTAATCTAACGAAACAAAAAGCCTTCTGAAAAGTAGCTTGTGCCATAGCCTGCCTTCAGTCAAGAATGACGATAAACGCGTTCTCTCATTGAACATCTTTTATTGTTTCACGTGCTCATTTTTTCACAAATGTCAAAATTTTCCTTGCCTGGGATTTGCGCACAATTGCGTGACAGTGATGGACAGCTTGAAAGCCTCACAAATATGAAGCCTTAAATATCGCTATCGCCCCCTGGTGGCTTGCTGCAGTACAGGTAATATGTAAAAAAATAACATAAATTTGGAATTAGAATTAGTATATCAAATAATAACATACAGTATTAGGATACAATTCGAATTTTATTTTATATTACGAGTATCTGGCCCTTACAGTGTCTGCAGTGAAAAATTCTGGCCCTTGGACAAATATAGTTGATGACCCCTGCTATAGTATCTCTGTGTAATTGATGTCTAGACCTTGGCATCTCTAGGTGTTGATGCTATTATATTCTAAATTATGACTATATGTTTCACACTTTTTTAGAAGGCTGTATGCCTCTCTAATCCCAGCTTGCATCTATTCTTAACTAGTTATCACCACGATGATGAGACAATATTTAGATATTTGATTAGTCTTTCTTTTTGATTAGTATTTTAAACAGGCAGTTCCTCTATTTCAGGTCCACTGGTGGGAATAATGGTGTTCAATAATCAAAATTTTGTTCAAAGTCTATGTTGGAATTTGTTCCCCACTTTCTGGTTTATTACATAGCCACATCAGAAAATGTGAACTTTCTCTGTCTTCCTCCCTCTACGCACACACAATTCTCTCCTCTTGCAGCCCCGCCTTTACTGCACTCTCAAGTTTTCTCCTCCCTCTGTCAGAGGCAGCCCCGCCTTTTTCCTTCACTCTAGTTCCCTCCTCTATCAGAGGCAGCCCCGCCTTTAGCTTCGCTCTAGTTTCCTCCTCTATCAGAGGCAGCGCCACCTTTAGCTTTGCTCTAGTTTTCTCCTCTCTCTATCAGAGGCAGCCCCTCCCTTATCTTCACTCTAGTTTTCTCCTCTCTCTATCAGAGGCAGCCCCCCCTTATCTTCACTCTCTAGTTTTTACAATGCAGGCTCAGTCACACACTTTTAAAACAATCACACACCCGGGTTTTCACTCACGCAGCACACTTTGAAAATTACTGTACACTAGTTTTTGCAAAAAATGGAGTAACAGAGTTTTCTCTATGAACTTTTGCTTACTTGTTTTGACTTATTAAGGGCTGTGTTTCCCTGTCTAGATCGCAGCGCTTACAGTCTGGAAAGTGTCCAGATAAATGACAGAGCCAATTTCTGGGAATGTTTGTAGTTTTTTCAATAGCTCTTTTAGAATATTTTACATTTCCTTTTATTATGTTGGATTTCAGTGTCCATTAAAAACTTGCTTTTCCATTTCACAAAATCAACAGGAATATTTACATATATTTTTAAACAACACTCTCATACACTTTTTCCAACTTTACACCAAGCAATAAAAATGTATTATACATCAATTTTTGCTAAAATGGAAAAACAGTTTTCTCTGTTACCTTTTCTGTTATTGTTTTGACTTATCAAGGGCTGTGTATCCCTGTCTGGATCACAGCAGTCTGGAAAGTGTCCAAATTAACAACACAACCAATTTCTGGGCAAGTTCTTAGTTCTTTTATTAGTTTATACACATTTTTACATTTTATATCATTCTAATTTTGAATTTTAGTGTCCATTAACAATCTTGTTTTTCCATTTCACAAAACCTGCAGGAATATTCACATATGCTTCCGAACAACACTTATCATATGCTTTTATGTACACAAAGCAACTTAACACAGCCTGATTAAATTTAAAGCAACACAAGCAATGCTTTCAGCAATTTTATTTCATCTGCATGTTATTTCTTCAAACTAATACTGCACTATATACAATATTATACATCATGTTTTCTAGAGTCACCCTCCCTTCTCTAAGCTTTCCCTATTTTAAAACTGCTCTTAAACAGCTCTTGTCTATCTGGCAGCCAGCTCGAAGCCCCCACTCAGCTCCGGGTCCTCCGTCCGCTCTGGTTATCACAGGCTGAGCCCCACACAGGAAATTTTATGTAAGCCCCACTCAGGCAGACATTTGAGCCCCACACAGGCTAATAAAAAATGCACTTCTTGCGTATAAAGACAAACAACACTTAGACACACGCATGCGCTACCCCTGGGACCTAGAAGTTACTTCTTTTTTTCATTTTAATCAGTTCAATCAATTATTTTAAATTTTAGTCATTTCAATTTAAATTTTATTCATTTAATTTTAAATTTGGTTAGTTTCGGTGAAGTCTTAGGCAGTCACCACGCAGGCATTAGCTCACAAGGGGCCACACAAAACAAATATAAGCAAAATTGCTTACCTTATTTGTATAGCGCCTTTGTTTTGTGAAGCCTCATGCCAGCACACCCACCGCAGTTCCACCCTGACCTCTTCCTGGCTCCTGGCTCAAGACTCAAGATTCGATGTTTCTTTGTCCCTTCAGTTCCGGTCTCGAAGAAAAACTCAGAGTCGAAGTTCCAGGTCTTAGAAGTATTTAACTTTATTGTCAAGCAACAAAGTGAGATGCCAGCTCCGCATCTGAGGCTCCCTTAGCTGGGGCACAGTTTTATACATTTTTCTTATCTCTTAAAAAAACACACCAAAGTAATATCATTGGCTGGTAATATTCGCTCTTACAGTTATTTTCCATGATATCATCTATGGGGGCTCTTCTTCCACACCTCCTTCCCATGTACTCCCCTACTTTTCTACCATAGTAATTGCAGGTGTTTCTTATGTAAGAGAATTTTCTTAGTAAGGGTGACCAGCTTCCAGCTACTGTACATATTTTCACTTCATTTCTCATGGGCCTCCTGCCAATTTGATGGTCAACCCTTTTCCCATTGGCCAAATGAAACATTATATCAAAACAGTCAACACTCCCCAGAGGCAAGAGGCCTTCACGTGATACCCTTTTAATGATGGTCTTGTTCATTTCGCAGCCACCTGTTGTCTGGTGGAAAATAACCAATGAAATATGCTCAGTGGCAAAGTAAACTTGTTTGGCCCTTACAGTTACATAGGCCGAAAGGGCCTCACAACACTTCTAGCTTTTATAGTAAGCAATCAAATTCTACAATTGTTTTCTATAGGATGGATAAAATACTCCATCAAACCCATTCAATCTCGCGTAACAACAAGTGGGCATGGCAGTAAAGAAACAGAACAGAAATTATACATCCATAAATTATACATACAGAAAACATAAGAAATAATAATGATACAGGAAATATCAGAATTGCCTCTCAAAGAAAGTCACAAAAATTATACTTTATTACTTGCATAACACACTCTAAAAAAAAACAATATTAATATACAAATTAATGACCTATTAAATTGGCTCTTACATACCAGCCCCTAAGTGTCTTTGTGTTTAACAAAACAATTACCAACCTATTTATACCAAAGAGCCAAACAAATTTCTTAAAGATAACATATAGTCTTGATTAAACCTCAGAAAAAATCTTCAACAAGATGTTGACCTGAATTTAGGCAATAAAAAATAACAGATCCTTCAATTAGGATTATGTGAAAGAGACTAGCCCATAAGTCTGCCTCTAAAAGTAAACAAAGTTTAGTAACATGCCGTAAAAGAGTGTGTTGGTTTTTACTTGGGCTTGTCGCACAAGACCTTTGTTGTCTGTGAATGTTTGTAGCACACGTCCCTTTACCCAAGAGTTTCACGGTGCAGAATCATCAGCAACCAATACAATGTCCCCAGGCTTGAGATTTTTCATTAGGCTTTGCCACTTTTGTCTTTCTTTTAATTCTGGTAAGTATTCTTTGATCCAGCACTTCCAAAATAGGTCAGCCATAAATTGTTTGCATGTAATGTTGCACTGACGTTTACAAACTGGGCATTGAGACATGATTTTTCTGATGGCAGTTTGCACTTTTGGAATCCAGTATTTTTCTCGCAACTTATGGCTCGTTTCCACTGAGCGGTACGGTTCAGTTCGGTACGGTACGCAATTTTTGCCGTTTCCATTGTCAAAAGTTGTGAAAGGTACCCTAATTCCGTACCGTACCACTTTTTTGGGACCCTTTCGTTGGGGTACCAAGCACAACAGTACCGTACCAAAAGGGTGGAGCTACACTCTGCAGAACGTTGATTGGTTGACAGAGAATCGTCACTTGCGCGTGCTACAAGGGGAATGACAACACGAGGCGCCACACAAATGTTGTTCAGGCAACGCGTGCATTAATTATCTTCACTTCATGTAGGCTATATAACAAAACAAAATATAAAACATAACCCTGCCTCTTTTCGTTTTTATTTAAAAAATATGAAACCTATTAATGTGTGGTTCAGGCAATATGTGCATATGTACTCTGATTATCTTCACTGTATGTAGCCTATAATAAAATGAAATAAGACAAAACAACCTTCTCTTTTTGTTAAACGTCAGTTTTAATTATCAATAATAACCATTATAAATAAAATATGAGAAGCTATACAATAAGAAATAAAGACAAGCAAACAATTCAGTCAAACGTACAGCGCACTACAACGGTAAAGTTAAATAAATATATAAAGTAAAACTTCACTTTCCCCTCAGCCAAAACGATTTGTCCGGGAACAAATTATAAATTAATGAGACCAAAGATTGCCCGTTATACACAAGATGAATGATATCTTGTTTTTAACCACTACAGAGACATCAGAGCCAGCGGCGAATGTCAGAAGGACTAGCCGAGGTACAGCTGCTCTCGGCTGGGTACATGAGCACCGAGCGCCCGGTGATCGCCTGGATCTCACAACTCCGACAACGTCAGATCAAATTTTCAAATAGGCACTATCTTTATAAATTAACCACAGATTTGAGATTTAAACAACTACATTCTTGCCTGAAAAACTTTTAAAACTACATTTCATGACACAGTAAAATAGTTTTTAAATTACGCGGGTTTTCTCCTCCGCTTGCTGGTAGGTGCTGCTGCATGGACGTCTGAACTTTGCGATCTTGGTATTCTGAAACGCCGAATGTTGGCGTGCAGCAAGCAAAGCTCGTCTTCTTGTGACAGACAGCCTCAAGCCGATAAGCAAGAACAAGATTTGATGTAGTATGTCCTCCATTGTTGTTTACTATATCGTTTTCTTCTTCGCGCGAGAATGACGTTGATCACTATTTTCCGGTTACACCACGCCTATCAAGTAAGGGTACTGTTTGCGGTGGAAACGCAAGCCTGATCAAGGTGTACCGCTCCGAACCGTACCGAACTGTACCGAACCGAACCGTATCGCTCAGTGGAAACGAGGCATTAGACAACATGTGATTACAGCCACTATGACCTACATCTATGTGAATTGATCTTAAGATCAGATGTGAAACATGGTAGTACTTTGCTAAAACTGCAGGATGCTTGGACTCAGGCATAGCTGATCTGCATAGTCTGCCACCAACTCTTAGGATTTTGTCTTGTAAAACTGGCGACAACCTGTAAAGAGCGCTACTGCATTTCACAGTTTTACCTTGCTGGGGGGCTTTGATTTCCTCAGGAAACATGATTGTTTGGCTGTAGCAAATGATCTCTGTCTCATCGTTTTCAATGTCACTTACAGTCAATGTAACACCTGACAGTGAAGCTTTGAAATTTTCCATTTCCTTTTCAAGTTCAGACTTTACGGTTACATTGTGTCTTAGAATATGGCACAGCTCTTTCCTTTTTCCGTCAGTGCCTTCAGAATGCTTATAAATGTGAGGAACCATGCAATGGCTCTTCTCAACCGGTACCAATCTGAGTAGTGTGAAAAGAACTGACAAGTATAGTCATAATAATCTGCATACACTGCATTGACTGAGACTTCCTTAACTTCCAGATCATTGCCAAATATCTTAAGAGTGTTACTTAGCATTTTTGGCCACTCTGATTCTGGCTTTGTCAGAAAGGATGGACCTGTAAGCCATGAATTTGCTTTAAGGAAAGCATCAACAGTAAGTCCTCTTGAGGCAATGTCATTTGGGTTGGAAGAAGAACTCACATATACCTCCACTGTGACATCTTTGAGTGCTCTCTGATTGCAGTTACCCTGTTGGCCACAAATGTACGGAACCGTGTGCTTTCATTGTTGAGATACTTCGACTAAAGTACTATCTGTCCAAAATACAGACTCCTGAAGAATCAAGTCCAATTTAAATTCAGTTTATTTTCTGTCAATTTGACCAGAGCAACCCTTGCTTTACCCATAACAAAGGCACAATGTTGGTTACCTTTGTGATTCTCCATGAGCAGGTATGACACAGTGCCATAACCCAGCTCTCTGGCATCTGCAAAATGATGCAGCTGTGCTGAAGTGACTTCACCAAAGTTAAGTGGCTCTATGCATCTCTCAACCTGAAAGTCACTTATGTTCTGAAGACTAGCCAACCACAGATTCCACTGATGTCTGAGAGTTTCTGGAACACTGTCATCCTATTCATGTTTTGTTCTACAAAGCTCTTGCAGTATTTGTTTTGCAGGAAGAATAACTGGAGAAAGTATTCCAAGGAGATCATAAATGGAGCTGACCATGGACAAGATACCTCTCCTTGTAAGAGGCTTTTCCTGTAGGGTTACCTTGAACTGCAAAGTATCCGTCTCTAACTTGTCCTTCTCCAGATCCAAGTCCTTCACTGTCTTTGCTTTGTTCTCCTCACTTATGGATGCAAATACAGTGCGACTGTTGGACATCCACTTGGTCAAATTAAATCCTCCTGATGCACACACCTCCCTTAATTCATGCATTAGTGCAATACCCTGCTGTTCAGTAGCCACAGATGTCAAACAGTCGTCCACATAGAAATTCCTAAGGACTGTCTGAATTACCTCTGATCTGTGCTGTGCACTGTTGTCTTTTGCACAGCTTTGCAGAGCGTAGATAGCACAACTTGGGGAGGATGTGGCACCAAATAAATGAACAGTCATTCTGTATTCCTCCAGTTCCTAAGCAGCGTCCCCTTTAGACCACCAAAGGAATCTCAACAGGTCTTTGTCCTTAGCAGGACCTCTGACCTGATGAAACATCCCTTCTAGATCTGCTGCAAGGGCTATTGGCTTATGTCTGAATCTCATCAGCACACCAATGAGAGAATTATTCAAGTTGGGTCCTTGTAACAGTTGATAGTTGAGTGATTTTCCTTGGTAGGTAGCTGCGCAGTCAAACACCGCTCGAAGTTTGTGTTTTTGTGGGTGATACACCCCGTGGTGTGGGATGTACCAGATTCTGCCAGGGTTTCCTTCAGTTTCACTTGCAGGGATTTTTTCAGCATGACCTTTGAGTAGCATGTCCTCCATGAAACTACAATAGTCCTTGTGGACAGCTGAATTTCTTTTAAATTTCCTTTTCAGAAATTGAGCATGCAGAGAAGCAACAGCATAGTTGTTGGGAAATGCTACGTACATCCTTTTACTTCAATGGAAGGTCAATGCAGTAATGTCCATCAACAAGCTCTATGGACTGTGATACTGACTCTATAAACTGCCTATGCTCTATAGACATTTCCAATTTTTCAGCTTGCTTACACTCAGGAAAATCATAACTCATTTGCTGTTGAATTAGGCTCTCCAGGCTTACCACTGAAATCCTGTTTGCCATCACCTGTGGCCATCCTGTGTTAGTTTGAATGTTCTCTCTATCCAAAGGTCCATTTACAATCCAGCCCAGAATGGTCTTGACAGCATAAGGCCCATTTCCTCTGCTGTTGATCACTTTCCATGGCTCAAGAATCTTGGGTACATTTGTTCCTATTAGTAAGCCAATACCTGCATCAATCTGAGGAAGATGCACCTCTTCAAGGTATTTCCATTTCTTAACATCCTTCTGTTGTGGAATGTTTTCTCTTTTAACTGGAATCTCCTTTTGTGAGAACACCTGAGGGAAGTCCACAAAATTGTTCTCATTCAATCCGCTTATTTCCAGTTCGGTGAAAACGTGTACTAACAGACCATTCCTGTCCCATAGTATGCAGCAGGATGTTTGTTTTCCTACAAGTTAGCTTTAGTTCCTTCATTAGCTGTTCTGTGCAAAATGTCGCAGAACTTCCCAGGTCCAATAAGGCTTAGGTCATGTGATTGCCTTTTTTGGACTTAACTCTAACTGGTACAATGGCCAATGAGCACACTAAATGACCAGCCCCAGTACAGCCACAAGTTTTGCTGGATACGATACATGGCTCGGAAACAGTTGTAGAGCTGTCTCTATCTTGAGATCCTGGAAGTGCTGGCTTCTTTTCTGGGAGATGAAGGATGGTTGGATGCTTTAGTGAGCATTTCTGACATGTAAGTCTTTGCATACAACCTTTACTCATGTGACCTGGTAAAGAGCAACCATAGCACAAGCCCTTAGATTTCAGAAAGTCAAGTTTTTCTTTGTGTGGCTTATGCTTCAGAACATTGCAAACATCCAATCCATGGTCTTTATTACAGCATAAGCAGAGGGTTGCATGGCTTGCTTTTGTTCCATCCTTTTCCTTTATTCTTTGTTTTTTGAGTTCTGGAACAGGTGTCACATGCAAATGTTGTTTTCCTTTCTTTCAATTGTAAGTTACTTATTTTGTTCATTTTGAATTTGAGATCGTCTTTTGCCATTTTGTTATCCTGAATATTACCAAACAGTGGATGGGAAACTATCTTTGCTTGTTTGTCTACAAAACTGACCAAGTCAGAGAATCTTGCTCTCAAGCCAGTCCTTTCTTGAAGCTCACAGGCAACTACCCTCCACTTTTCTCTTAGTTTAAAAGAAAGCTTTAATACAATTGCACGCATGTTGCTTGGACTGTCCACCTCTTCAACATATTCCACACTGTCAACCGTGTTGTGACAACCAGTAAGGAAAAGAGCAAATACTGTTAATGTTCAGGCTTTAAAGTTGGCCAGTTCAGTGCCTTTTCTGTATAGGCGGTGGCGATTCTGTGCTCATTGCCAAAATGTTGGTAGAGTAGTCTTTTAGCCTCTTTGTAGCCCCTTTCAGAAGGCATGTGTTGACAACTGCGTACCAGTACCTTTGGTTGCCCTGTGGTGAACTGCTCTAAGTAGTACAACCAGTCTTTGTTATTTATTGTCTTGTTCTCTACTCCATGTTCAAAGGCTCGAATGAAGAATGTGAATTCAAGCGGGTCGCCACTAAAGATTGGAATATCCATAGGCGGGAGAGTAGATAAAGACTGCTGTTTTATGAAAATCTCAGCAATATCATTTTGACGCTGCTTGATGTTGAACAAACTTCCTGTATCAACATGTGCAGGAACGCTTACATCTGTCCTTGGTGGCTGTGATTTAGCAAAGCCTTGTTGCCCATTACTGACTGTTGGAACTGCATCAACGTCAGGTTCTAACTCATGAAAAAATGTTTTTGGCCGTACTACTTTATCAGATGTAGCTTTATGGGTTTCTGCAGTTGTGGCAGCCTTTGCCGCACTACCAGATGCATCAGAAACACTACGAGCTGGTTCATACATGGACAAAACCTGAAGTTTGGCTTCAGCCGCCAAATAGCAGTTTGGAGCTCTAAATTTTCCTTCTTTGCTTTGAGCTCAGCTTCCTCTCTCTCAAGCTGTTGTTTCTGTTTCAAAGCATTAGCTCATGTTAACAACTCTGCCCTTTCAGCTTCAATTCTCAACCTAGAAGAAGCTGTAGATGTAACACCTGAGACTACCTGACTACCAGATTTTTTTGTAAAGAGAGGCAGTTGTGAAGAAGAAATAACCATTGAGGCACTGTCAGTTGTTGCGGCAAAAATTAATTAGCTGACATCACTAGTAAGAGACAAACCTTAAGAGAATTCACTTTATAAAGAATTTATTTCTTGCAAGAAAGAGTCCACAGTCGACACAACCATACAATGTCTGCCCCGAGTGTGAACTAAGGACACAAAGGAGCCCACAAACATTTATACTCCAAATGTCTGAGCAACTCTCCTCAGTACTTTTCCATACAGGATGTAGGTAACAAACACACACACAAATGGCCCACAAATGGCCTTCCCTTTTGTCTCAGACTATTTTAAATTAAAAAGCAAGAAACACAATGGTCCCCCTTCTGTCTTAGAACTTATTTAAATGATCCGACACCCTTGGTTCGGGAAAGCTCTCAGTTTGGATGTCCCATCGTTACCCCCAGACGCTTTGTCTGTTGAGCTCAGAGAGGTGTTTTGCATAGCTGAAACAGATATTGACTTCTGTGTGAACTCAAAAATAAAATCTTTTTCTGTGATTAAATTTTCCCCAACAATTCCCCCTTTTATCATTCTTTGATAACTCACAAGGAAAATTTAAAATGTGTAGATATAAAAAAAATAATAATAAGAATAAGAAAAAAATAAATAAAAAATAACAATTATAAAGGTATTTAAAAGGTAATAAAAAGTAATAATAAAACAAGCTAATTTAAGTCACTCATCACATTTACACTCTTCATTTCTGATTTTTTGTATAAATGATCATTCTCTTAAATTTGTAAATAAAGAAACATTTAGATATCTGGGTTCCCTAATAATAAAAAACAAACAAAACAATACAAAAACAAAAAAAATAAAAAAATAATAATAAAAAAAAAAAACAAATAAAAATCCCCTAATTTGTTTTAGGTGTCTCTTCGCTAAACATCTCATCAAATTCGCTCATCCACTCATTGTAATCGTCATAAACAGTTAGTTTACCCATTTGCTGAGACATATTGGTCTTCACCATTCTCTGTACTATGCTGGAAGTGCACTGAAAAATACATGGTAAACATAGCAATACTAGTACCACTATTGCAAAAATTGGCAATACAGTGTAACATAGCCAGTGTCCCCAAACTCTCAGATTTGTTATCCACCCAAACCATGAATCATCAGCTTTCTCAGGTTCCCTTACAGCTGCTCTCATATGGTTTATGATGTTTGTGATGTTGTCACTGTAATCTGGAATGTGAAAACAACATGACATTCCCAACATTTTGCAAGCTCCTCCTTTTTCTGCCGTGAGCATGTCTAAAATCAGTCTGTTCTGAATAACTGCATCTCTGATCTGTCTCATTTCCTCATTCACCATTGTCATGGCATGTTCGGTGCTATTGGCTAAAGCTAACACACTCCATGCTAATCCATTAATTTTGTTTATCGTTACTGCTGTTCCCACCCCCAGAAAAATAGACCAGCCCACATTTGCCCCAGGTGTTGTCCACGGATCTGACAAGACATAACCATTGTAATGGTTTGGCAATGTCCCTATTTCAGAAACAATATCTCTTTTCTGTCTGGTCTTTTCTCCTTTTTCATTATCCGGAAAATACACAGATGTTCCCACATTCATTAAGGCTGGGTAACAGCAACCTGTCCAGTCTTTCTGTGGCATGAAATGATATGCTCTGTCACCGCAAACCCAAACTGCCGCAGGTGAAGTGTCACCTGGTTTGCTAAACGGGCAGGTAAAGTCTGTTGTGATACCGTCTATTACGGCTGTGCAGTTCCCTGTCGTTGAATTCTTGATGTCAATTCTGACTCTGCAGTCAGACCATCCTGTGTTCACGTTCAGCTTCAGTCTCTGTGAGCACACGCACACATCTCCTTGAACATGCATCACTCTCAATGGTGGAATCAACATGTCTGTGTGATTATACCGTTGTGTTCTCTTGCAGGCAGATGTTGGATGTTTTGTTGGAATCTTCCCTTGCTCGATGTCTGCTGCAGCTCTAAGCACCTCCGTCATCTGCTTTGGGATCAGACAGCCAGTCTCATTTATTGTTGCAACAGTCAATGGTACTGTCTTCCAGGCGTGAGACATTTGCAGACAAAGCCAGCAGCTGGTGTTTATCTTCAGTTCCTGTTTCTGCAGCAGTGCCAGAGTGCAGGCTTTGTTCCCTTGGCATTTTGTCATTGCCTTGTCCACTTCCGGTTTTGTTCCCCCTTTTCCTACTCCTTCATTTCCCATCCACACTGTTTCATCCCAGCTGGGAATGTCAGGTTCAAATGCTGGTATAACAGGTGGTTTCACTTGTTGTGGTGCTGGTTTACTCATCACCAAGCTGAATAAAGTCAGTATGCACGTGGTTACCTTTATGCCACACATTCCGGGCACTTGAAACCGGTGCCATGGTCTCACTTGCTCCATTCTTTACAGTTGGCTAAATGGATCGCACAGTTGTACGTCCAGAACGTGTGAGGAAGATTAGTCTTTGATGTGCTTTTTCTTTAAAAAAAACTGGTTGGCTCAGCACCACTTTGTGCCAGGGTCTCTACTCTTGAGATGATAACGGCAAATGATGTTTATATTTGATCTCTACCCGCACAGACGTGTGCCTCCTGCTCCTCTCCTCTCGGCTCCTCCTCCCCGATCACTGGTGGGACCTTTCTGCAATGGCTCGCATGCACCCACGTCGCTCTCTCAGCTACCTTGACGGCGGTGTGTGTCGTCAGAAGCACGACAAATGGTCCTAACCACCTTTTCGCCTTCCAGCTCTTCCTCCTCAGGTCCCTTATCACCACGTAATCTCCTGGCTTGATGTTGTGCAAGGGAGTCTCAGCCGGTTTCCCCTGAGCAGCTTTCACCTGCACGCAGACATCAGACAACAGAGAAGACATTTCTTTGCAGTAATTCAGCATATTGTGCTCACACAAATCTGTGGATGGCAGCTGTTGTTTACCCCCTTCCATTCCCATGAATGGCGGTCGTCCAAAAACAATTTCAAACGGGCTCAAATTTACTCTGGTTCTTTTTCTCATTCTCATGTACATTAACACAATAGGCAAGGCTTTTATCCATGTGAGACCAGTGTCTTCACAACATTTTGCCAATTTGTTTTTGATTGTTGCGTTTTCACGTTCCACTGCCCCCCCTGAAGAAGCATGGTAACTGCAATGTGTTCTCATATCTATTCCCAAAAACTGACCCACTTGTTTTATTGCCTCGTTCACAAAGTGTGTTCCGTTGTCTGAACTTATCTTTCTTGGAATTCCCCATCTGGGAATTATTTCAGTCAGCAGGGCTTTGGCCACTGCTGCTGCATCCTGTTTGGAGGTGGGGAAAACTTCAACCCACTTTGACCACATGTCAACCATCACCAGGCAGTATTTCTTTCCCTCACACGGACTCAATTCAATGAAATCCATCATGAGATACTCAAATGGGCCTTCTGATGCTGGTTGAGATGCTAGGGGCATTTTCACTCCTCTCGCCACATTGTGTGTGTTGCAGATGACGCATCTGTTGCAAAAATTTTCAGCGACCACTGTAAAGCCCTTCGTGAACCACATGTCTTTCATTTGTCTTACCATAGCCCCTTTGCCTCCATGGTCACGCCCATGGAGGCATTTAGCATAATGAGAGAAAAAATGTCGGGGTAAACAAGGCTTGCCATCCACACTCATCCACACATCATTCTCAAGTTTGCAACCACAACGTCTCCACAGGTTCTTCTCCGCTACTGTAGCAAACGCCTGCATACTCTGTAAAGAAGTCAAAGCATTTCTGTTAGTTTCAGATAATAAAATGCATTCTGGTTCCTTTGACTGCCGTGCTGCCGCGGCCTTCGCAGCCATATCTGCTCTTGCGTTTCCTGTTGAAATGAAATCTTTGTTGTTAGTATGCGCTGCGCATTTACAGATAGCAAGTTGTTTTGGCAAGAGAATTGCGTCTAAAAGAGTAGACACAAGAGAAGCATTTAGAATTGGCCGGCCATCAGATTTCAAAAAATTTCTATGTTTCCATAAAGCCCCAAAATCATGCGCAACCCCGAACGCGTATCGTGAATCTGTGTAAATCGTTACACTTTTACCCTCCATGAGCTTGCATGCTTCTGCCAGGGCTACGAGCTCTGCCGCTTGAGCTGAAAAATTTGATGGCAATGTGCCAGATGTCAATGTTTCGAATTCAGTGGTCACCGCGTAACCAACTTTGTTCAGGCCTGTCTGTGGATCTCTGAACGCAGAGCCATCCACAAACAGGATATGCTCACTGTTTTCGAGCAGTGTGTCCGAAAGGTCAGGGCGTGGGGTACATATCTGTTCGAGTGCAGTCAAACAGCAGTGATGTTCCTCCCCATCCTCCTCTGTTGGAAGGAGAGTGGCAGGATTCAGCACTGTGCAACGCTTCACTGTGATGTTTGGCATATCCAGCAAAATTGTGTGATATCTCAGCCATCGTGCTGTTGACAAATGTGAAGTCTTCTGTTCCTGCAAAATCATGGAAACAGCATGCGGAACCATTAATGTCACGTCAGAATACCCCACAAATTCTCTAGAGGCCATCACAGCCTGTTCAGCAGCTGCCACGGCCCTCAGACAGTGCGGCAGGCCTGCTGCTACTGGATCTAATTTGCCAGAGAAATAACCCACTGGTCGCATTCTGTCTCCATGTAGCTGCAAAAGAACAGAAGACATAAACCCATTTTTTTCATCAACCATTTGGACAAATGGTTTAGTTGGTACAGGTAGGCCTAATGTGGGGGCTGTGGCGAGCTGCGCTTTCATGTCGGCAAAAGCCTTCTCAGCCTCCCCCGTCCAATTAATCTTATCACATGACTTCAATTCCTTCCCTGTTGTCAGTGCTCTCAGGGGTTGCTCAAGAATCGCATAATTGGGAATGAATGTTCTGCAATAAGAGCACATCCCCAAAAATGACAACATTTGTTTCTTTGTGGTTGGTTTTGGTACCTCAGTTATTGCCTGCACTCGTTTTCCAGACAGTGATTTACTGTTTGCAGATATTATATGACCCAAAAATGTGACTTGTTTTTTTACAAATTGTAGCTTAGGTTTACTGACCTTGTGACCTTCCTGTGCCAAATGTTGCAGCAAGGTCACAGTGTCTTTCACACATGTTGTTTCATCTTTTGCACAAATCAAAATATCGTCAACATATTGAAGCAAAGCTGATCCAGGTGTCAGAGTCAAATTTTCAAGACTTCGTCTGAGTGCTTCATTGTAAATTGTTGGTGATTCGCAATATCCCTGACACAATCTTGTGAAAGTATACCCTTTCCCTTTAAAATTAAATGCAAACCAATATGCACTGTCTTTGTCCACTGGTACGCTAAAGAAGGCATTCGCCAAATCTACCACTGAAAAGAATGTGGCGCTCTGTGGAATTTGTGACAAGATTGTGTAGGGATTTGGAACTGTAGCAGCTCTCGCTCTGACAGCTGAATTCACAGCTTGCAGGTCCTGCACAAAACGCCATTCAGTGGGCTGACCCTTATCTCTAATCTTTTTCACAGGAAAGATGGGAGTACGCACCGGTGAGGTGTCACATGGAACAATTACGCCTTCTTTTAACAATGATTCAAAAACTGGTTCTATGCCCAAAATTGCCTCAGTTTTTAATGGATATTGTGGTTGGCAAGGTCTATAATCAGATTTGGGAGTAATTATCACCGGTTCGCATCCTTTAATCAGTCCCACATCATACTTGTGCTTTGCCCACAACTCGTCAGGCACTTCTGCCAGCGCAGGGTGTATGTCCAAAGCACAAATATTTGTCATACAGTCATTTTCATATGTGTGTTTGTCAACAGCGGTTAAAATTCGCTTCACCTCAATTTCATGCTTGCAATCAGATTTAAAAGCCCTCAATTTCTTACTGTACTCTAAAGTCTCATCGACCTTCTCCCAGTCATTTGTTTCAACACAGTGCTTCACAAACATTCCCATGTCACCCCAGGCCTGTGTGTTTTTCTTTGAAATTGATATGTGTGGCACACACTCTCCTGCTATCAAATAGAGAGGAAGCTGTTTTTCTGATAAGCCTACTGAAATCGCACACATTTTCTCAGTCCAAAACATTTGATCAAGTTTCAAAGTGTCTTCTTTTTGTTCAAACCATTGTTTTTCATAAAATTGATCTCGTTCTGTTACGACATGTGACGTGCAATGCAAATTGTCAGGCATCATAAAATCTGTACCAAATGACAGTGTTCTATTTTTCCCCAATTCACAGATTGTTTTTGCCCACTCAGTTTCGGTTATGTGCCATTTGTAAACCCATTTTGGTTCTGTTTTCAAATACATTTGCTCACCCTCTTTCACTACAATGCCCGAGGGATCTGCAACCATTACCAAATTTAATTTGCACATTAAATCTCGGCCCAGAAGGGGTACTGGGCATGTTTTTGAAGTTAAAAATGCATGCTTCAGCACGTGGCCCCCTTCTGTCTCACACTTTAATGGCACAGTGAACCGTTCTGTTATATAATGTCCTGATACAGACAAAGAACCATGCGTTTTGTTTGTTAGCGCTGGTTCACATGGCAAGTCACATGGTCGCAAAACAGATCGGGTCGCCCCTGAGTCTACCAAAAATGAAATCATTGTCCCTTCAACTAGCAGGGGATATTCAGGCATGTTTAAAAATCCCTTACTGCTATACATAATCAAACATTTGTCAAAATCTTCTTTGTTTGTTTCAGAAACACACAAAGAGGTGCAAGCTTTTTTTTCATTGCGGAGAGCATTATCAGTGCATGTGTTCAGGTGTGTGTGCGTGTGTGTGTGTGATATTAGTAAACGTGTACTTCCCTTTGCGGCGGTTTTTGCATCCTTGGCCGTGGTCCACCCGATCTCCTCCTGCTCTCCGCATCCTTTTTCTCAGTCAGCCTTTAGCAGTTCAGGGCAGTTTGTTGCCCAGTGTCCGTCCATTTTGCACTTCCTGCATTTTGTGCACTCACGAATAATGTGATCGCCAGCTCCGCACAGATAACAGCCATTTTTGTCTGAATTGTGTCCTCCTTTGTTCCCGCTGAATCGTCCTCTTCTCCTTCCTCTTTCGTTCGAACTGAATCTTTGCGGTCTTTGCACAGCTGCCAACTGCAATTCTTTTATTCTTGGCCTTTCCTTCCTTACCCTCAGCTCATCTTCTGCGTGCAAGGCATGTTTCATGATGGTGCTCACTCGTCCTTCAGTCCATTCAATATAGCTGTGTTTCACGGCTTGGGAAATTTCAGGTCTCAGTCCATTCAAAAGGCTGTTCGCCAAATAACTTTCCCACGTGGTTGGTCTGTCGCCACGATCTGTTGGTTCCTTTAACCCGCTGTGCTTGCAAAACACACCATAGAGTCGCTCATAGTAAACTTGAACGCTCTCACCTGGTTCTTGACGGCAGTGGCTCACTCTGGACATGTCGATGCGTGCTGGAAATGCTCTTCTCACAGTCTCAGTCAGTCCCGTCACAGCTGCTCGATATCCGTCGTTTGAAGCATGTTGCCAGTTAACGTGACTTCGTCTGTGATCCACTGCTGGTAATTCTGCGCTTATCTTGTGCCAGTTCATTCCTCCCAGTTTTGCCATCATGAGTCTTTTCAGTTCATTCAGCGTCGGGCTGAACTCTTGGCAGAATGTCATCAGTTCGGTGGCAAAACGGTCCCCTGCGTCGTCAGGATTCGGCAGGTGGGCCATCGCCTCTTTCATGTCGGTTAAATTCCAAGGGCGGTATACTAATTCTATTGAATTTACTCCCATAACCTCCACCATAGGTGCTGTGATGCTCACCCGGTTTTTCCTTTTCTCTGGGCGCGAGATCTCGAATTCTTCCTCTTCCTCTTCCTCTTCCTCGTCGCTTTCTGAGAGGGTATCAGAACTCAGATCAAAGTCCCCGTCTGACTTCAGCGCTCTGGCTTGTGCGTGTGTGTTGGAACGTAAAACATATGATCGTGCACCTTTCTTTCTTTGCTTCGTCTTCCTGATCGCTAGTCTCTTTCTCCTTCCGGACGGCAGTGTTTCTTTGCCCCGGAAGCTTTCAGTTGCGTATGCCCCCTCTGCTGTTGGCTCAGCTGCGCATGCTCCTCCTTCTGTTGATTGTTCAGCTGTGCGTGCTCCCTCTTCTCTCAGCTCAGCGGCGCGTGCTCCCCCGTCTCTCTGCTGGGGAGCTGGAGTTGGTTTGGCTGGTAGAATTGGTTGGTTCGGTGGGAACGGAGAGCAGTCGAGATCGGGGTCCACTTTCAGGCCTTGGAGCTCCGCATTGGGATAAATTGTGTAGCTCGGCGGTGTTTCATGTGGAAAAGCACAAGCATAAGATGTGTTAGTAATAGTAATCTCATTCTGTGGAGGCACAGTTGCCTTTTCTTCACTTTTCTTTTCTTTCTTTAACATTCTTCTTTCCCTATTATCTGCCTCTTCCACCCAGCAATTAATTGTTTTCTCACATTTCCCACATACATGTTTTTTTGCACAACCCTTTGTTATGTCACTCCCTTCTTCGATCGACAATTTTACTGTTTTCAACCTTGTACTACTAAGAGTTCCTTCTTTTGGGAAATCATGATATTTGATCAACTTTTCTATATCTTGCATGCATCTTTGGCCATATAATTTTCTCATTTGACAAAATACCGGTGTCTCGTATTCAGCTAGCTTGCTTTGGGATTTCCCCATATTGGCAGTCTGATTCTGTGGCTTTTTTGCGCGCGCGCTATTAATCTGTTGGACGTCTCCGTACAGATCTGATCTCTTCACCCAAGATCAGCCGGGCGGACGCTCTCAATAGCGCCCTATTCGGGACCGCACACAACTCAGTCCCCGGACTGCACACAACTCAGTCCCCCTTATTCGCCCACGTGATTTCAGTTTTTTTTTTTTTTTTTTTTTTTTTTTTTTTACCTCGTAAAAAACATCAATTCACGCTGCATTTGCCACAGATTCAGACCTCCCCTATGGTTTATCCCTATCAATTCAATTTTCAATTTAACCAAATTCTATAAAAGATTTTCCCCCCTGAATTTTCCAAGTTTGTCTCTTACCAGAATCACCCGTTGCCGTCTCAGGTTCGTTTTTCTTTTGATTCCAGTGGTCGTCCTCCTGGACCTACACAGCGTCGGTCCCTCGTCCCTGAATCTAACGGGGTTAGGGTTGACTTGGGTCAGGATTGCAGGTCACCGGTGCTCTCCAGGTCCAGAAGGTCCGTCCAAGGAATCCCACTTCTGACACCAAAATTGTTGCGGCAAAAATTAATTAGCTGACATCACTAGTAAGAGACAAACCTTAAGAGAATTCACTTTATAAAGAATTTATTTCTTGCAAGAAAGAGTCCACAGTCGACACAACCATACAATGTCTGCCCCGAGTGTGAACTAAGGACACAAAGGAGCCCACAAACATTTATACTCCAAATGTCTGAGCAACTCTCCTCAGTACTTTTCCATACAGGATGTAGGTAACAAACACACACACAAATGGCCCACAAATGGCCTTCCCTTTTGTCTCAGACTATTTTAAATTAAAAAGCAAGAAACACAATGGTCCCCCTTCTGTCTTAGAACTTATTTAAATGATCCGACACCCTTGGTTCGGGAAAGCTCTCAGTTTGGATGTCCCATCGTTACCCCCAGACGCTTTGTCTGTTGAGCTCAGAGAGGTGTTTTGCATAGCTGAAACAGATATTGACTTCTGTGTGAACTCAAAAATAAAATCTTTTTCTGTGATTAAATTTTCCCCAACACAGTACATTCAACCTCTGCATCACATTGCTCTGCCTCTTTGGATTGGAGTTTTACTCTTTCAATTCAGTCTTTGACCTTGTCTACAAAGTGCTTAACTGCTTGAGACTTAGGTTCAAACCAGTGTAACTGATCTAAATATGCCTCATCATCTGACATAAGTACTCTGGTTGCATTATTAATGTCTTGGAATGCAAGAAAAGACTGTGCAAACTCACCATTTATACATTCATACACATTGTCAACATTACTAGAGTCCTCAAGCAAAGCTTCAATTTCTCTCATTTGCCTTGTTAAATGTCCCAGCTTGGCTTTTCTAGTTCCCATCAACTGGTTAAGCCGTTCCTCTTGTGATTTAACAGTCATCGTCGGCAGAGATCTTATTATTATAGGGAGATAAGACGGTCTGTATCTCTTACCATTGGAGAAAGCGTAACGGCTAACTTAATCACGTGCAGCACCTCTCAGCCTATTGTGTAATGGCAGTGACATCAGTCATGACATTCCCTAGCCTGCCTTCTCTTAAAAAAATAAATTTTTATCAAGTTAAAATCTACATATAGTTCACATATCTTCACATGCTGAAGATTAACAAACAGGCTGTCAATTAATTAATTGATTAGCTATTTCCCCACAAAAGCTGCTTAATCAGCATAGTGAAGCCTCTCATACATTGACATCTATTCAAAATCAGCCTCTGGTCTCCTTCCCTGCATACCGCCGGGGACAGAGCGTTAACATTAGCCGTTACGCTTGTTTGGCTAAACGTTGCAGGCTTGCCTTCCAGTGGCTTTGTCTTCGGCACTCTTTTAGAGGTCGCATTAAATTCCTCTGGCTGTACTGTTCTTGTTCAAAGCACGCATTGCGTTCAGATGAGATCACCCTCTTGTGATGCTGTGTGGTGCCGCAAACATGGCGGGTCCATGACACAGCAACAGTAATACGCAAAGTCCAAAAATATCCAAAGTCCAATAATATCCCCAAAATGTCCAAAAAGCTGTGAAAGTTCACCAAAGTCCGATTGGCTAAATCCGTAGTGTGTATAATCCAAATGCCATCGGAGAATCTCAGCCACATTAAAATCCAAATATCGTGTCTGATGATGCGTGAATCACTCGATAATCCTCTCATTAAAACAAAAATATTGGGTTCTTACTCATCACAGAAGTCAGTCCAAAGTCCGTAAACAAGAGCAAGTTTAATCAAAAATACAAAAATATACACACAATCCTGTTGGTTCTTGTATTTTATAATGTTACACTTGTTAAACCTTTGTCTTGTTTCCTTAAACGTTTAAACACAAGTTTTATCCATAAATGACGGCAACGGTAAGAAAACGGTTTCTCCCTTCTTTTCCCTCCTGAACCCGTTCAATCTCATGTAACAAGTGGGTGTGGCAGTTAAAGAAACAGAACAGAAATTATATGCCCATAAATTATACATACAGAAAACATAAGAAATAATAATGATACAGGAAATATCAGAATTGACCCTTCACCGGGAGTTTGATTGACAAGCGATCTAACCAATCATAACGCCGAATCCACCATTTTGTCTGACAAAGCAGTCAGGAGTTAGAGGATTAACCTCGGTGGACTTGAACTTAAAAAATGGTGTGTATTGACGTCTTACCACGTTTTAAACAACTTTCCTTCTCATGTTCATTCATGTTTATTTGATTTTATTTGGAGGCCGCATTTGAAGGAGCCTTCAAATTGGGACAGCCTTTGTCATGGTGCAGTGATGTAATCTGCCTTCAAATGCGCCCTTCGAAGGATGCAGCCGCTGAATTGGAATGCAGCAGTCTTCACTAGTGCTGCTCTTCTTCTACCTCACCTTCTTTGCTTTTTTTAACTTCATCATCGCCACCTAGTGATAAGGCATACACATCATACAACACAGATCACTAATGCCATCCTTCCTGTTTGTTTTCATCAGTTTTTAAAGTATTTTAATTATGAAACTCTTCAGTAAATTTTAAATTTATGGAAGGGGTAGGTGTTTAGCTATAATTACCATGAATCTGTATTAATTTAACAGTAACATTTATTTTATGTTGTACTAATAGCTTTTATTTCATTCATAAGATTCTAAAGCAATATAAGCTAAATAAAAATACTAGGAGTGTCCCCGACTATGGATTTACATAGTCCACTAGATAGTGCTCAGTCCACTAGCCACACTGCAGATAGATACGCATTTCATATGTCGGCAAATCAAATTAAATCGGCTAAACTGTCTGTGCGAGCAATCTTTAACTCTACAGAGTAACATCGATGCACCAAAAAACAAAAATTAAAATTAATTTAATTAATAATTGTTAAATCAAACATTAATTTACAGAATTGAATTAGAACAGAATATACCGTTCTAATAAATAAAAATAGCCTAATTAAAAAAAAGAAATAGTCATAATCAAGTTAAAACTACAAAATGCCTGAAGTGCAGGGGAACATATATTGAAAACACAAGCCACAAATAGTTAAATTAGATAACCCAGATGTTGTGTATTGCATTTTAAGCATTGTACATTTTGTCCTTATGACACCCCATACTGATGCTCTTATTTTATGATGCATGCTTAGTATGCACTGAACGTTATCTGCAGCTATAGTACACAGTAAAGTGTAATGACTGAGGCAAATCAGACACAATTATTGGTTAGTTAACCAATAGTTTTAAGCTCACTCTGGAGTCTGTCCCCATCCCCCGGGAAGTTTTCAGTTAAAAGTTTATTGCGCTAAGGAATGTGGTTGCCGCATGGAAAACAGAGTAGAGACACAGGAAATCTGCATCTTCCCTGCATTTTCCACACAGAACACAGACTCTATGGCATTAATGTATAGACAGACTGTGCTATAAATGATTCCTTCTTAGGAAATGGTATCCATTATTACTGATGTTGTATTGTACTCATTGTATTTACATGTTTGATGATTGTTAAATGTTATGACCTGCACGGTAACTTCAATCATGCCATGTTTAGTGTCTATACGTTCGTAGCGGGAAGATTTAAATGTTTGTGTATGCGGTACATCCATACCTGTGCAACACATCAGTATTAAAAGAATATTTAATAGTTCTGATTCAAGAACTCAGCTTGTTAATCTTTCTGGGTTGTAAAAGCCCTGACAGGAGGGGTGTTGCCACCCAGAATTACAACATCTTCATTGGTCCGGTCAACAACTGAGAGGTGTGACTTTGACCAGAGGTTAAAAACCAGCAAACAGTACCACTCCCTCTCTTTTTTTCTCCTTGCTTCTGAACGACCGAATCGATCTCCTTGCGGCCGGCCTAGGCCAGGCCTGCAAGGCCTGTAGGCCTCGGCCTACAAACGAGCCATGTACTCCTCATCCAACATGGAAAAACTGGCAATAACTTCGGACTGAATCACCCAAGATCTCTCCTCAGATGGCAGAGCCGATGCTCCTCAGCCTAAGGGCATCTTGCAAGTATCGTACATTTTAACACTAAACAGCGAGTTAGTATTAATTTGTAAGACTTACCTTGCTATTGCTGAAGAAACTGATGATTCCTTTCCAGATTGCCTTTGACATTTCATGTAGCTCTAGTAACAGCATCTCTTCCGGTTCAACACTATCATTACTCATTCTGACTTGCGTGTGTGTGTGTGTGTGTGTGACCCTTTATGTATGTTATGTTATGTGTTTGTTAGTTTAGTTATGTGTTTGTGAGTTAGTTAATAAAGATTGTGCACAATACACGTTTGGTTCTGACTCCGTCTGCTAATGAATTGCCTCTTAAGTGATAGATCCGGACTACGGGCTCTGAGTAGTACAGTACAATAAGAAATATTATTTTTCCATAACTTGGAAATTGACATTTCTTAGAATTAATAAACAATCAACACTGAGCGTTCACTGGACGAACAGGTTAACTGATTGTAATGTTAATGTTAATGTAGCTACGTCCAGTTAATCTGATTAACGGATTTGCATATTCATAATTAATCATAATTAATAATCATAATGAGTTATGAATAATTATTAATATTTCCCCTTTGAGTTAATTTTCGCTACATATTTGGTGGAGAATGCGGGCATCATTTTAAGCAATTGTTTGCAGATGGATCAGTAATCAATCATGTGTTTTGGCATAATTTTTGTTAACATCTTATACATGCACAAACTGGGGCTTCAATGCACATTCTCTTGAACGGCAGAACGTTCCTCGATGCTATAATGCATGTTTAAATTGTATGAAGAAGCTAACCTGAAATTATCGAAGAAATCATAATTTCAGTTGCTAAATGAGCGTAAAACTTTTCTGACGACGGAATCGCAGATTAGTAGCGCGTACAAAAGGGTATCAAAAGTAATTAACCTGAACTTGGGCGTAGAAACCCCCACTTTCAGCTTTAAATGCATAAGTCTTTCTGACGATGGAATCTCAGATTAGCAGCACAAACAAATAAACTAACCTGAATCTGGGCGAAGAAATCCCCACTTTCAGCTGTAAATGCATAAGCCTTTTTCTGATGACGGAATTCCAGATTAAGCAGCATAAATTTACCTGTGTGACGAAGAAATCTCACTACAGCGTTTGTAATGGTGTTCTGGGCGAGACTCCCCAGTCACAGATTAAAGGCCTTTTTACTGTTCGTTCCGTCACTGTATTCATATTCATGCGCGGGACCACACATATGAAACACACGCAACAAATCTGTGGTGTAAATTCTAGCGTAGCTAACTAGCAATCACCACTGTCTGTGAAGTGATGTGCTGTTGTGATTTGTGAGTTATGCGTGACCACACTGGAGTTCTTAATGCGGGCTTGCAACGCGGTTAGAATTCTGCTCCATTCTGATCGTGTTGCGGGCTGGCATTGGTCTCCTGGCAACGCATGACAACAGAGTGTGTAGAGCAGACACCTCTGAAAGTCTGATAGCAGCACACCCACATCACAGACTGTTGTGCAAACAACGAATCACGCGTAGCCGAATCTAGCTTTATAGAAACCCTACGCGTACACCCTACGAGTTAAAACCCTTTACCTCGACTAAAAGCTGCTAGCACCCTGCTAGCACCTAGACATGTGCAAGCATGAAGCATTCAAGCCAAAGACTTTATAGACTTTGGGATTCCCTTTAGGAGGGATTTTGATTTGAACCGCTGATGGGAACACAATGCGTTGTGAAGCTCCGAATCAAATGAATCAATTGCGTCACAAACGATTCACTGTTCGAACCGCTCAAAGCGCCCCTTTGCGAGCCAGAACAGTAAGCGTAGTGAATACTAGAGATATATGAATACGAGACATCTTTAATAAGCCATTCACAAATGGTTATTATTAAGTTGTTATCAATTAAATGTGATCAATGAATCATCTAATATCCTTAAACCTGAGGTTTCTGTCAAGACATGATATTTCAGTAAACTGTAGCGCTTATTGAAACACTCTGAAACTGCTAGGACGCATCACAAAGCCTCGTTTACTGAAATCACGTGACTGTGGCAGTTTGACACACGCTCCGAATCACTGATGCAACACAAACGATTAATTTGAGTTCCAAAGCTTCACAAGGCACGCCTCAAAAGGCACCCATCTCTGGTTTAAACCGTTTGTATGTGTGTGCGTATGTGGCGTCACTCACGTTGTCAAGTCTGAGTACCTCTATTCAGTCAAGTTGAATTTAAATTAAATTTAAAATTTAATTAAATCAATTTGTTTAGTTTCCTATCTCTACTTCATGCTAATACTTTGTTCACCTGACTATCCCTATGCAGCCAAGTTGAATTTGGTTAAATTTGAAAATTTAATTAAATCAATTTTGTCTGTTTAACTTTCCTTTTAGATTTCTAAATCTACTAGGAAATTCTAATTTTATTTTGTTCAACTTCATTCCTCCTCTACGTGTCATTTTATTTCCTTCACTTTCTTTCTATATCTCTGTTCGGTCAAGTTGGATTTAATCAAACTTATCATTTAATTAAATCAACCTGGGTATTCACATTCCCTAGGTCTAAAGGGACCTTCTGTTTTTATTTTTATTTTATTTTATTTTTTTGTGTTATTCTACTATCACCCTCTTCCCTTTTTCTATAGGATTACAGTAGTTCTAGAAACTGTTGTTTCCTTAATGAGGCATAATGAGTTATAGGTTATTACTAAGCTAACACCTATCTCTCAGCTCCCCCTCCTCACTCCTTAGTGCTGAGTACATGAAGTACGGCCACCGTCCAGTGCACTTGGGGCTCCGGAAAGGACTAGAAACTCTTCCCGTTGTTTCTTCTCCTTTTGACCTCAAGGCATCTGGTCTTTCTCTGTTAGTCTAGAGATTAGGTCATCACTTGAACCAGTGACACCTGCTTAACCATATCTCCTAGCAAGACTAAATGGGTAAAAAACCTCTTTCCTTCCTTTCCCTTTTCTTATTTCATTTTTTTTCTCTCTCTCTCTCTACCAGTTTGTTCTATTCATTTACCTTATGGTGATAATTTCTGGAAAGGAATCATCTGTACTCTGAGTAATAGTTTAATGACGTGTACCAGCCCCGTCATCAGTCAACACAGCTTACAGCTGTCATCCAAGATAGTTAAACACCTTAGTCTCATGCTGGCTTCCCCCACTTCAGCTAGCCACTTCCTATATGGCCCACATAGCTGTACGAACTTGCATTTGCCTGTGCTATCTCTTTCTCTCATGTCCCCATAAGTGTGCCTGTCTGCCCAGTACATCCAGCCCTGCCATCCAGGACCCCCTGGAGACCCAGCGGAACAATGTGATGGTTGCCCTTCAGCTAAAGCAGTCAACAACCTGCAACAGCAGAGTAAGGGACAGCGAGATCGGCAGCACCAGCAGACACTTGACACCTGACCTGAGCCAAAAGGAGCTTCAATTTCTCCTTAGCCCATGCTCATACGGGCTTCCAACAGGAGGTAATTGAACGAACGCTGCAAGTCACTGAGTTCCACAGAGAACCAACCCACTCAGCATGAGAAGGCACAGGACAGATGCAAGAACCATGACAGAGCAGAGCAATTGAGGGAGGTCACCAGTCTTCAGGAGGCTCTGACAGCTGTTGAACTTCGCCAGTCAAAGAACGTAAAGAACTGTTTGTATTTAAAGAGACACTAAAGCGCATGCAGAGCTGAAACCCAAACACTGACTCGGCAATGCACCAGTGTGGGAGACGAACTTGTGGTGGTCCAAAAAGAACTGAAACAGTCCTACCAACTGCAAATGGACCACACCAAGCACCAGCTCCCCCAGCATTATACAAAGGGGGGGAGGGGCCAGAGCCTGCAGCTTAGGAGACCACAGCACCAATGCCAACATAATAGACATTCCCTTTTGTTCCAAAGTCCCTGACTGGTGTGATCCACCAAGACAGGCTCTCTGTTCCAGATCACACCCCACCAGATTCACTATGAGTTTTGACTTAACAGCTAGAAAAACTCCAATTAGACTATCAGCAGCTGAAGCCAGTCTGCATAAAGGATTTCTCAGACCCAGAAGCCTGAATGCAGATTGAGTGCTGCCCCGACACCAAGCAGGGCAGATCTGAAAGTCCCAAGGTTACTGTATGACACTAATATGACACTAGATTGAGCCGGTTAAGCCAGCATGGCCTAACGCCACTCGCTTAAACCATCGTCCAACTAAAAGTGTGTTTAATAATTGATAATTCCGACATGACGTTTGACAACGTTTGATTCGCATGTAGATCGATGGTGCTGGCTTGTTAGATGCAGATAAAACTATAGCTTGAAGTGACACCTCTGCCGTAACAGAAAGAGTCTTAAGACATTTTAGCATATGTTCAAATGGTATCAGTGTAAAGTTAATCTGATTTTAGCAAAGAAATCCTAATCTCAGTATTAGAGCGTAAGCCTGTGTTGACGAAGGAATCTCAACTCAGCGGCATGTAAACTGTACCAGAATTGATTATTCTGCTTTGGTTGGAGAAATACCAATTGCAGTATTGCTTAACCTGTTTCTGATGAATGAATCTCAGTACAGCATTATATAAATGTAGATTTGGGTAATGCTCCCCTTTTATAGTTAAGATTGATGTCATTCATCTAAACTTTGGCTGCATCTACAAGCATAGCTACCTCTTGACCAAAACTGTGTTTCACTCGCTGAAAGGAATATCAGTATACCTGCACAAGACGGACTTAACTATATATGCTTAAACAAGCTTGGACTTACAGCAAACTGTGTAATTCCCCTTTAAACAAGTACAAGACGTTGTTTAAAGTAGAGAGAAGAGTTTACATGAGTAAAATTTGCAAATGCCAAAACATATTTGCATTTTACTAAATGTAATATCAAGTTTTTGGAAATCTGAAAGTATAAGCGTCACATTTTAACTCTGTACGTAACTAGTTTGAAATGAGCAGACCGTCTTCATGAACTGTTTGAATTGCTGTGGTGTGCATTGGTTCCCATGACAACGACTTGTCACAGGAAGTGCTAACTCATCACCTTGTGATGCCATGGTGTAAACAAACCAGGCTAGGTGCCTAAGCTAACCCCACCTAGCAACCCTTCCGCTCAGGCTAAGCTAACTAATAGCTTCTACAGTTAGCGGTTAGCATCATTTATGTGAAGCCTTTAACTACAGCTTGTGTGTGTGCAGTGTGAACTGATCTAAACCCATTCTGCTGTTTTAGTCACTTCTTTAAATCTTTTTATTGATTTTAATTATAATAGCAGTCAGCTATTAATTTTTACTAGTATTATTTCTTTCATCTTTGTGATTTACTTACATCTTCCTTTTTTTCTTGTGTGGTTTAATTTCCCAATATAACCACAAGCAACTAGACATACTCTCCTTCTTGATTTTGTTTATTTACAACAGTTGCTTCAATTTTATGAGCCAGCTACAAAGTAATCTGAACAATTACTAGGGCATAATTTTGAGCACCACTAATAAGCAGAATCTAATAGGAAAGCTCTCCTCTTCCTCTCCCTTTTTCTTTCCTATTTGTTCAGAGGTCAAGCCTGTCGTGAGCCATCAGAAAGAAATACTAAGAAATAATTTGACCACAAGAACTATCTTAAGTCATTTGTTAAACCTAGCTGTATCTTATACACCTGGCTGCTCACTGTGCCTTTAGCCCTAAATTCTGTTTGATCTTGCAGTAGTCTCTTGCCCTTACTCTCACCACAAGCGTGCCTAAATTTTGCAGATGCTCAGCCTAACTAACCGCAGAGCCAAAAGCAACTGGACAAAGATGGAAGAGAAGTAAAGGCAGATGACTCAAACCAGAGGTATGGTCACAATGATCTGACTGAAGTCAACTTCTTTCTGGCCCACATCCTCACTGTTTTGAAACAGGAGGTGAACAACCTCAAACTCCAGATCACAGAGACTCACAAGGAGCTGATGCATGCTAAAAGCCACATAGACCAGCTAGAGATGGAGGCTCGGGACAGACACAAGGACCCTGACAGAATAGAGACACAGAAGAAAAGCCACAAACTGCAAACGGCTCTGACGGCTGCTCCGCAATGAGAGCAGCTGGAAAAGGCAGCCAGAGAAGATGTGGTAAAAGAACTCTTTCACAAATAGTCACTGTTAAAAATAGCAAATTCTGAACTCTAGGTCAAAGATGACACAATCAGGACCTGTGAACGTCCTCTGGATGTGTCCAGATCTGGGACTGAAGCTCTGACCCAGCAGCTGGACAACACCAAAGATGAACTTGACATGGCCCAAAGAGAACTAAGACTCTCTTGCCTGCAGCAGAAGAACCTCCCCCAGCCAAGCACAGAGGTACAGAGGGGGGAGCCAAAGCCTTCTGCTTGACACCTTATCAGCTAATTGCCTGAAATCCTCTAAAGCTACAGAAGGAGAAGGATTAATTCAGACAGACCCAGGCACCAGACCTACTACAGGGAGAAGCCATGGATGGAAACATCCTCTTCCTGCAGACACCGCATGATCTCCAACGTCAGGTAGCACAAGGGCGACTGAACATGCCTGCATCGAACCTGCAGGAGCTTCTAACGCTAGTAAGGAGCCCCTTGAACAGTACTTACTTGAGAAGTACTCAGAAGCACAAGCTTCTGACCACTCACACAAGACCACTCAGACTTGCTCAAGCCAGCCACGCCACAAGAGCAGAGTGACACTGCAAACTTCAGGCTGCTTCTGACCGAGAGCAGAGGCTACAATCACCGGTTGCTCCTCTGCCATCAGACCTAGGTGAGTCTGAAACCCTCTTCACACTACAACTCCTGTAACCTCCTTCTACAACCACCTGCTTCACAGGCGTCCAGACGACAGGTGACACTGTCAAGGCACCTGCTACTTCAACACCTGCTGAGCAAGCTCAGAGACCTGAACCTTGCCACCAGCAAACATCTTGCCCGCATTAACGGTACCAACACTAACTGACAGGTGACACACTGTCAAGGCACTGGATGCTTTGATTCCTGCAGCACCAGCTCAGAGACCTGAGTTTACAGACTGTCTGCATCAACCGCCATCAACGACCACCACTCCAGGAGACACATACAACCAGGGCCCATCACAGCCTTCCAACCTTGTGTGTCAGTGATGTGTCTGATCTTTCTGCACCTTCAATGTCGCTCACTGTTGCCATAAGAGAGACAACAACGAGCGAAAGGGGGGGAATTATGTAATGACTGAGGCAAATCAGACACAATTATTGGTTAGTTAACCAATAGTTTTAAGCTCACTCTGGAGTCTGTCCCCATCCCCCGGGAAGTTTTCAGTTACAAGTTTATTGCGCTGAGGAATGTGGTTGCCGCATGGAGAACAGAGTAGAGACACAGGAAATCTGCATCTTCCCTGCATTTTCCACACAGAACACAGACTCTATGGCATTAATGTATAGACAGACTGTGCTATAAATGATTCCTTCTCAGGAAATGGTATCCATTATTACTGATGTTGTATTGTACTCATTGTATTTACATGTTTGATGATTGTTAAATGTTATGACCTGCACGGTAACTTCAATCATGCCATGTTTAGTGTCTATACGTTCGTAGCGGGAAGATTTAAATGTTTGTGTATGCGGTACATCCATACCTGTGCAACACATCAGTATTAAAAGAATATTTAATAGTTCTGATTCAAGAACTCAGCTTGTTAATCTTTCTGGGTTGTAAAAGCCCTGACAGGAGGGGTGTTGCCACCCAGAATTACAACATCTTCATTGGTCCGGTCAACAATTGAGAGTTGTGACTTTGACCAGAGGTTAAAAACCAGCGAACAGTGCCACTCCCTCTCTTTTTTTCTCCTTGCTTCTGAACGACCGAATCGATCTCCTTGCGGCCGGCCTAGGCCAGGCCTGCAAGGCCTGTAGGCCTCGGCCTACAAACGAGCCATGTGCTCCTCATCCAACATGGAAAAACTGGCAATAACTTCGGACTGAATCACCCAAGATCTCTCCTCAGATGGCAGAGCCGATGCTCCTCAGCCTAAGGGCATCTTGCAAGTATCGTACATTTTAACACTAAACAGCGAGTTAGTATTAATTTGTAAGACTTACCTTGCTATTGCTGAAGAAACTGATGATTCCTTTCCAGATTGCCTTTGACATTTCATGTAGCTCTAGTAACAGCATCTCTTCCGGTTCAACACTATCATTACTCATTCTGACTTGCGTGTGTGTGTGTGTGTGTGACCCTTTATGTATGTTATGTTATGTGTTTGTTAGTTTAGTTATGTGTTTGTGAGTTTGTTAATAAAGATTGTGCACAATACACGTTTGGTTCTGACTCCGTCTGCTAATGAATTGCCTCTTAAGTGATAGATCCGGACTACGGGCTCTGAGTAGTACAGTACAATAAGAAATATTATTTTTCCATAACTTGGAAATTGACATTTCTTAGAATTAATAAACAATCAACACTGAGCGTTCACTGGACGAACAGGTTAACTGATTGTAATGTTAATGTTAATGTAGCTACGTCCAGTTAATCTGATTAACGGATTTGCATATTCATAATTAATCATAATTAATAATCATAATGAGTTATGAATAATTATTAATATTTCCCCTTTGAGTTAATTTTCGCTACAAAAGTTGCATTGTACGAAGCTCGTGTCAGTGTCGTTGTTTACTGCAGAACACGTTCATCTAATGGGGATGCAACAAAACTGGCGACGAGGATAAAAACGCTCTTATCTTCCGCGACACTCCGAGATTTAGTGTTATTCAGCTGAACACTGCTGCACGCGATTGCACGCGTTCGTCGGAAGCTAATAGGCAAAACGCATGTGAAGCCAATCGCGCTGGGAGAAGACGAACGGGCCAACGGACCTTGTTGGCGGCAAATCGCATGCAGCGCTGCGCTCTGTTGTTGTCGGGACATCAGTATGACATCAAGTACAGAAGATCCGAGCAGCACTGTAACGCTGATGGACTGTCTAGGTTGCCTCTGCCGGACACACCTCCAGAAGGCAGTCAAGCTGACATCTTTTACTTTAAGGAAGTGCAGAGTGCGCTTGTCACTGCAGCTCAAGTGAAATGATTCACAAGAACTGACCCAGTTTTGTCAGAAGTTTTGGCCTGGATCTCTCATGGCTAGAGAGGAGAGATGGCAGACAATTTCAAACCGTACCTGGTTCAACAAAATGAGCTCACAGTACAATTGGGCTGCCTGCTATGGGGTTATCATGTCATTATACCCCTGCCCCTGAAGAATCTTCTGCTAAAAGAACTTCATGCAGGCCATACAGGAGTAGTGAGGATGAAAGAGATGGCCTGCAGCTACTTCTGGTGGCCTGGCATATATGCAGAAATTGAAGAGGAAGCAAGGGGTTGTCCAGATTGCCATGCCACAGATAGCCCCCTTGCACCCATGGGACTTCCCAGAGGAGCCATGGCAAAGAATACATATCGACTTCGCAGGACCAGTGGAGAGTCACATGTTTCTGGTGATTGTCGAAGCTCACAGCAAATGGCCGGAGGTAGCAGTCATGAACAGCACATCTTCTGAGAAAACCATTGAAGAGCTTAGATCTGTGTTCAGTCGTTTTGGGATACCACAGCAGCTTGTAAGCGATAATGGCCCAACAACTGGTGTCTGAAGAGTTTCAGTTCTTCCTATGTGTGAATGGGATTCAACACATCAGATCTGCGCCATATCACCCATCCACCAATGGCCTGGCTGAACGATTCGTCCAGACTCTGAAGAAGGCTCTAAAGACATCACAGGGTAAGGGCTCGCTAAAACAGCAATTGAACACTTATAGAAACACGCCACATGCAGTCACTAAAGTCTCTCCAGCTACAGCACTGCTGAAACGACAACTACGCAGCAGACTGGACCTGCTGAGACCAACAGGAACCAAGCAGATTGTCTTGTCACAACAGCGAATGCAGGTGGAGAGGCGATGTAAGGCAAAGTTGAGAAGTTTCAACAGAGGTGACCACGTATTTGCTCGTAATTATGGAAAGGGAGCAAAATAAGTACTTGCAACCATTCTTGCACAAACTGGCTCTGTTTTCGTGAAACTAAAGACAATCAGACATGGAGGAGACATGTTGACCAGTTATTGTCTTTGGCAATCTCCAGTGATGACCCATGTGATTTGGAGGCCCAACAACAAATTACATCTCACATCAACCCTGGTCAGGATGCGGTACCAGAAATCTTGCCCACACCACCTTCTAGTGAACCTTGGGCAAGTGTTCCTTCTGAGAATACATCTCCTATACCAGCTACACCAGAGACTGTTACAGACACTCTAGTAAAAACACCACCTGTGCCTCCTCTTCATCGTTATCCGACTAGAGTGCGGAAACCACCACAAAGACTGGATCTCTAGTTAGTGGCTAACCCACTTCGTTGGGGCAGAATAATCCCCAGGGTTCAGCCAGGGAAACGAGGCAGTCTACCCTCTTTCCCTAGAGTTAGAAGTTATTTGCATATATATATATTTACAAGTGTTTATATTGTTAATGTTCCTAAAGTAAAAAAAAACAAAAACAAGTATGATGTCAAAAATGTTTAGTTGTTGAGGTTGATGTTGAAAGTAAAAGGGGAGGAGTATGTTGTGTATTGTATTGCATTTTAAGCATTGTACATTTTGTCCTTACAAATGCTTAGTATGCACTGAACGTTATCTGTAGCTATACCAGTACACAGTAAAGTTGCATTGTACGAAGCTTGTGTCAGTGTCATCGTTTACTGCAGCACACGTTCATCTAATGGGGATGCAACACCAGAGTGATCAATAAATACATTTTTATTTATCCTTTATTTATCCAGGAAAATCCCATTGAGGTATCGTAATCTTTTCTTCCGTGGAGACCTGGTCAAAAACGGCAGCACACATAGTTTCAGACAAATAATAAAAACACAAACAATCCAACAAATCAAATAGGCCGAAGTTCAAGAAAAGCACTTACAAGACTCTTTGAAAGCAGAATACAAAATACAAGGTGCTCAAAGGTGGCAAAAACTCTAGTTTCAGTACAGTTTGTAAGTCATTCCAAGCCCTAGGGCAGTGGTCTCAAACTGCCGGCCCACGGGCCATTTACGGCCCGCCTTCCCCCTCTATCCGGCCCGCAACTGATCTCAAAAATAAAACATAATCCGGCCCGCTAAATTATTATTATTATTATTATTATTATTATTCACTAGTTGCTACCGGTCTGATATGCAAAGAAAAAGTCGCCGTTCTATGGGGGCATTCACATATCGCGTCACATAAGCGGCCGCGCCGCATTCTCCTTCTTTCCAAAGCACTTTCGCTCCAGTGGTGTCTGTCGTTGCTATGCAACCATGAGCCGCGCTCTCAACCGCGTCGCTTCTATTATGAGCGCGCTTGCCTAAATTACAGTAAAAGCACTCGACTTTAAATCACGAGCGTCGATTTAAACCACCGAAACGCGTCCGATGCAACTATTAAACGTTACTGATGCTCAAACGGCATCTTGGACAATTGTGTCTCAGCTGTGTAAATGTTAAAAACTAATAATGTATGTAACAATGAGAGATTTTTATTTTTTGGTAAAATAAAGTATATATATATATAGCTCCAGTTTTTTGTTTATTTCTTACCCCTCCACGCCACAAGTGTTGCTGGTTTTGTTCCTAAATTACTAATTTTTTTATTCCATGCACCTTTTTGGATGTGAGAAGTTGCACCAGACTATTGCAATTAATAGTATTATATTAGTAGTATTATATTAGTATATTAGTAGTATTAAATTAGTAGTATTATAAGTAGTATTATATTAGTAATAGTATTATATAATTATATTACACTCTGTAACAATGAGAGAGACACTGCTGTTTACATTTAGTATGGTAGGCTAAATAAAGTATTTATAGTATAGGTATAAAATTTTTTAGTAGGCCTAATGAAATTTGAAGTAAATGAGAAATAATGCAAAGGAAAGTACATTTTCTGAAATTTTGCGCTTTCTTGCGCTTGAATGTTAATATGGCCCTCCTATGAGGTGTCAATCACAGAAATGGCCCCCCACCAATTTGAGTTTGAGACCCCTGCCCTAGGGGCATAAAAAGAAAAAGCATGCTTTCCAAATTCGGAGGATACCTTTGGGACTTTTAATCGAAGATGCAGCTGCGATCTGGTACCATAACCATTAGTATAAAAAGTTTTTAAAACGATAGATGAACCCCAATTTTGGTTTAAGCTTCTTCAGCAAATTATCAATATGGACATTAAATGCTAATTTTTCATCTAGCCATATACCTAAATATTTATAAGAATGGACTCTTTCAATTTCTGTACCACATAAAGTTGAAATTGTTACATCTGTATCCTTAAGGTGAGTGCGGCTAAAAATCATATATTTTGTCTTCTTTGAATTTAAAACTAATTTTAATTTAGTCAACGAATATTGTATAACATTAAATGCATTTTGTAAATTCAGCAGAGCTTGATTTATAGATGATGCTGCTGTATAAATTATAATTATAAAGTATAATTGTGTCATCAGCATAAAGATGTACATTAGCGGAGTCTACTCCTAAATCTAAATCATTAATAAAAATAGAAAACAGAATAGGAGAGTGTAATAGATGTGCTGATTGACTGGTATGTTAAGCCACACCCATTCGTATGTACAGTACGTAAGTTCTAGTGATGGGAAGTTCGGTTCTTTTCCGCGAAACGGTTCTTTCGGACAGTTCGATTCAATAAACCGGTTGAAAAACTGGTTCACCGGTTCTTTTACGCTCCGACGTAATGACGTCATCCGCGATGACGTCGTCTATCACGGGCAGGGTTGAAAAAACAAGTGATTCAAATATATAAAGTTAGTTAATCATAACATCAGTCAACTAAAACATTATAATCTGAAGCGTTTCTTACAATTTAGTCTTGCATCTAAAGAATCCAAACACATATACAGGCAGTGATGTGCAAACAAAGTTTTACAGTTATAAAGTGAATAAATTAGTCTTCATCAGCGCAGAAACCATGATCCTCTTACATTATGATTAAATAAACTTGCGTTTCGCTAGATTGGCCCCTCATTCGAGTCCTCTCATAGCATCAGTTGTCCTAATTAACTGGTGCTGTGATGTTACTGTTCGGTAGCTTCAGATCACACGATGAATCACGCATGCGCAGTATCATCAGCTCATCAGTTCTCAAATCGGACACGTCTGAAAGAAGCGGTTCTTCGGTTGTGTACTGATGATCCGAAAACCGTTGCAACCGATTCTACCCGAGAACGAGATTGAGTTTCGAGAACCACGAGAGCGATTCAAAAGGAGTCGCTTGTTTGCTCTCGCTGTAGTTTGATTACGTCATTTTTTTATCTTTATATCACCTTGTTTAGAAATTAAATAAGCTGTCCATGGATTATTTATGAAACAAATAAATGTTGTTTAATAATTAAATAATTGTTTTCAATCTTTAAAAAAAAAAAACTTGAAAGCACAACTGCACAACTTTTACTATATTGCTTTTTAAATAATATTAATATAGAAAAATTAATTTGTAGAACTATTTCTGAACATTAGTTTGATCTGTGTACAAAATATTATGTTCATGTTGGCATGTAGTTTATTATGTACGGTATTATGTACAGTATTTTATGCTATTAATCTGCTATGGTGTATTTGGAAAAGCACAATAAACGTTATATTTTCAGTATGTTTTATATTGTCACACTGTCCGATGTTCAACAAAACTTGACTAACGTGCTTTTTGTTCACTTGAAAAGTTAAACGCATGCGCAGTATCATCAGCTCACCGGTTCTCAAATCGGACATGTCCGAAAGAAGCGGTTCTCGGTTGTGTACTGATGATCCGAAAACCGTTGCAACTGGTTCTTGACTCGAGAACGAGAATGGTGACAGGCCGTGTATGTTCGTTCGTGTGCGCCGCGCATGCTCACTCATATCAGCTGCTCTGCTGCTCGTGCTCATCATCATCAGTTCTCTCTTTACAGCAGGTTAAGTCACTGTACTTTTGGAGTAACTGAATATCTCCGGGATGTTGGTTTATTTTGAGAGGTAGTGTCAGGCACGTCAAAAAGTGAGTAACTTTAGTAATTTGTGGATTCATGTTTGCTTACTGGAGATGCGAACTGTTTGGAACGATTCAGACTGATTTGGTGAACTGGTTCAACCGGGTCACTGAAAAGAACCGGTTAAAAAGAACGATTCGTTCGCCAACCGGACATCACTAGTAAGTTCTCCGTATGTGTTGAGCACTCAGTAAAAAAGCAAGTGAACATGCAAAGCGTGTGTCTGTCGTTCATCTCTCCGATCCAGCCTCGGATCATAATATATTACAGTGGCGACGAGGATTAAGAGTATAGAGACTGATAGTCGCTGAGAAACACTGTTGCACTTGTCGTAAAAGAAACTATAAAGAAGGGAACAAGGCACGAGTGAAAAGCTGCTAACAACGTAGCTAACATGGCAGCGAGACAGTTTGGCCGTGTGGATGAGTACAAGGAATCGAAGGAGGATTTCAAATCGTACATTGAGCGTTTTGAACAGTGGCTGCTGGCGAATGACATTGCAAGTGAGAAAAAGGTTAGTGTGTTTCTCTCCGTGATCGCGGCAGAGACAAATGGACTGTTAAAGAATCTAGTCACGCCGACGAAGCCGAGTGCAATGTCATATAACGATCTGAAAGCAGCGTTGCTAGCGCATTACAGGCCACAACCACTAGTGATCGCGGAGCGTTTCAAATTTCAGAAACGCAACCAAAAGGAAAGTGAATCCGTGGCGGATTACATCGTGGCTTTGAGACCGCTATCAGTGAGCTGTGAATTTGGACAATATTTGAGTGATGCGCTCAGAGACAGATTTGTAAGTGAACTGAACTCGGAGTCGATGCAACGCAAATTGCTGAGTCAGAATCTGACGTTCAACCTAGGCTTGCGAAATTGCGTCATCTATGGAGCTGGCCTCAAGAAACACGCTGGAACCTACGGGTAAGACCAAGGATTTACAGTCAGTGAATGCCGTGAGCGAAGCTAAACTTTTTGACAAGAAAGGCAAAGGAAAGTTTAAAGGGAGAGATGATTCTGAAAAAGGAAAATACCAGAAGAGCAAACAGAGAAAAGAAGAAAGCAATAAATGCTACAGATGTGCTGGGAAACAGCTAGAGACTGCAGGTTTAAGAATGAGAAGTGTCATGTGTGTAACAAAATTGGACACATTGTAAGGGCCTGTAGGAATAAGGGAGTATGTGGAGGCAGAGTGTTCTAATCAAAGAGAAGAGGATGAATCTGAGTTATTTGGAGTGTATACAGTGTACACAACCTCAAACGTAAAGAAAGGAATTGTGGTAAATGTGAATTTGGATGGAAAGTGCATAGACATTGTTGTGGCAAAAAATCAACTCGACTCTACTGCATAAGAGACAAACACGTCCAATTGTCTTTAAAGGTTTTATTTCTTGCAAGAAAGGTCAGACAGGTCATACAGAAACACAAGTAGCTGCAGAGTGTAAGACCAAGAACGAAAGCTTCCCCTCACTTTTATATCTCTAACCTCCAAGGCCGAAGCCTCTGTCCTTTTACCATATTAGGAACATCTCTTAGTGGCTGTAACTTTCCACACATTGTTAGCACAGACATGTTTTTAACATATATCTTGCATGTCCCCATACCATATTTTGCTCTTTCTATTTCTAACATCTATGTTAACACTATGTTAAACATTACCACTTAAGCCAACATCATACCATGTTCCATAAGCATCATATTTCACAAGAATACAGGTAAAAATCATATGAAAAATTAAAATTTCCACAACAATTCCCTCTTCTTATCATTCACATCACACTCTTAAGGGTTAACCACTAGTCATTCATATTCAACTTAAAGTATTATATACAGCAAACTTAAGTTCTTACGTCACATTTATGCTCTTCATTTTTGATCTTCATGCAAACAACAAATTAGGATACATCACCCAATCATAGAACTAATGATAACATCCTTCATTTTACAGACATATAGCATGCAAATTTAGGTTCTATAACATCTTATCACAACAGATCCATTTTGTAGCCCACGATGTGCCATTGTCCATCCTCAGTGGTGATTTGGAATTCCTTGAGCTGATTTCACCTGTACACAAACCTTAGACAGGATAAAAAACATATCTTTGCAATAGTTCAACATGTCATGTTCACACAATTCTGTTGATGCCACTCGTTGTTTAGCCCCTTCTATTCCCAAAAATGGGTTCTTCCAACCTAATTTAAAATTTTCAAGCATACATTCATTAACTACCCATCCCCCTTTTTGATGTATTGTTCATCAATTTATCATAGTGGTTGGAGACAATTTCCTCTAAACAACATTTGCCATCAATACTAAACAAAATTCGATCTTTAATTCTGCAACCAGATTTCCTCCAGCTTTCTCTGTCTCTGAACATGCTCTGTAAAGAGTTAGAAAAATCATGGTTATTTTCAGATAACAGATTACACACAATCTCCTGTGTCTGCTCCAGTACTTCCTAAAGAAACAGAAACTTTTTTTATTACTTTACACAAACTCATCTGCTTATACCAAATAGTTAGAGGACAGTAGCCCTGAAACTAACACTTCACATTCCATGGTCACAACTTATCCTTCGCTATTCTGGCCTGTTGTTTTGTCTCTGAAGACAGAGCCATCTACAAACAACACATCCTCACAGTTATCAAGTGGTTTGTCTAGCAGGTCAAGTCATGGTGTACAGACTTGATCAAAGATAGTCAAACAACAATGATGTTCCTTCTCATCATCCCTTGATCTGTGAAGGATACTGGGCTCTCTGGATAATTTTGTTTATTGCCAGTGTGTCACACATAGCTGACAGTGTTTAAATTCAGACCCCATGTTAAATTTAGACAAGGGGTTTTAACGCATGGACGGCAATCTTCAGTTTCACAATTCCAATTTTCCATAAATCAACATCATAAATGACAAAAGTAGTCATAAATATAGCTGCAAGCAGCAATTACGGGGCCAAGCACAAAAACGGCACAAGAAGCCAGCCAACACCGCTGGGAGCATCAGACTAACTGCAACAGTGAGCAATTAAAGACCTATTAAGATCATTTTAGGCAAAAGAGCTGAAAAATGATCAAAAATGAGGATTTACTGCTTCATCACTTTCGACCAATAGGTGGCGCTGTGTCCAAATTTTTGTGGTATGGTCACACTGAGGTGACAATGACACTTGCAAAGTTTGGTGTCAATATGTCAAAGCATTGCAGAGATACAACATCAAGAGTCGTTTTTGCATCATGCCTAAAATTTGTAGCTCCGGTATATGAAAACGGTTTGACGTATCGACTTGAAATCCATAACATTTTGTCGGCATGGTCTGAAGATGATACAGTTCGATTTTGGTGAAAATTGGAGCAACGGTCTAGAAGGAGTTCGAAAAAGTAGGTTTTTAAAGAAAAACAATATGGCGGACAGGAAGTTCAGCTGACTATGGAAAATTTGATATTTATGTTCTCAGCATTACCCAAGGAATCTACTGAGACAAGTTCCATTACAATCGGTAAATATAGTCAAAAGTTATTAGCATTTTTGTAAATTTTGTTATAACTTTTGACTACAAGGTGGCGCCGGTCCGAAACTTCTCAGACTCCTTCAGGGCATTGTGCTGATGACCCATACCGAGTTTCATAATGATACGCTAATGCGTTCGTAAAATACAGCATTTTAGCACATAATTCAAAATGACTGACGGCAAAAATTGCCAATATGGGAAAATTGGATATCATTCGACTCGGCATGTTTCCCCGAATCCAATGATACAAAAATTTATGATTTTTGGCCAAACCCTTCAGAAGTTATAAGCAAAAATAGCCATTTTTCATATCTCCTCACCAATAGGGGGCGCTGCGCCGAAACATTGCATGGTGCCTCAGGTCATGCTTGTGATGACAGGTACCAAGATTGGTCTGAATATGATAAAGTGTTGCAGAGATACAGCCTTACTTCTATTTTCGGAGGCGCTAAGTACAATTCGTTTGCGTGTTTTTCGAAAACGGTTTGAGGAATCAACTTGAATTCCATAACTTTTTGTTGTCATGGTCTGAGGATGACCTGGTTCAATTTTAGTAAAAATCGGAGTAACGGCCTAGGAGGAGTTTGAAAAAGTAGGTTTTTCAGAAAATTCAAAATGGCGGAAAAATTTTCATGACGGAAAATGACGTCATAGGATGCGATCGATTCGTCTTGACCCAAGGAATCAGAGGAAAAAGGAATTTTGTTTCTAGCCCTTACAGTTCAAAAGTTATTAACATAAACATAAGTGCAAATTTGGACAGCTGGTGGCGCTAGAGGAATTGAGATAGAGACTCCAAATTTGCTATGGACATAGCTCAGACTGTCCTCTAACTGTGTGCCAAATTTCATAACTTTCCCGCAAGCGGTTCTATGGGCTGCCATAGACTTCAAGAGCGGAAGAAGAAGAAGAAGAATAAATATAGCTGCAAGCAGCAATTACGGGGCCAAGCACAAAAACGGCACAAGAAGCCAGCCAACACGGCTGTGAGCATCAGACCAACTACAACTGTGAGCAATTAGAAAAAAAGTTATTAGCATTTTTGTCAATTTTGTTATAACTTTTGACCACAAGGTGGCGCTGGTCCGAAATTTCTAAGGCTCATTCAGGGCATTGTCCTGATGACCCATACCAAATTTATGAATTTTGGTCAAACCCATCAGAAGTTATAAGCAAAAATAACAATTTTTCATATCTCCACTCCAGTAGGTGGCGCTGCGCCGAAACACTGTATCATGCCTCAGGTCTTGCTTGTGATGACACGTACCAAGTTTGGTCTGAATATGTTAAAGCATTGCAGAGATACAGCTTCAAGAGTCATTTTTGCATCATGCCTCAAATTCGTTGCTCTGGTATACGAAAACAGTTTGACATATCGACTTGAAATCCATAACCTTTTGTCAGCATGGTCTGAAGATGATACGGTTCAATTTTGGTGAAAATCGGAGCAACGGTCTAGGAGGAGTTCGAAAAAGTAGGTTTTTAAAGAAAAACAATAAGACGGACAGGAAGTTCAGCTAACTATGGCAAATTTGATATCTGTGTTCTCAGCACGACCCACGGAATCTACTGAGACCTGAATCTACTGAGACCTGAATCTACTGTTTTTCGAAAACGGTTTGAGGAATCGACTTGAATTCCATAACTTTTTTGTCGGCATGGTCTGAAGATGATCTGGTTCAATTTTCGTGAAAATCGGAGTAACGGCCTAGGAGGAGTTCGAAAAAGTAGGTTTTTCAGAAAATTCAAAATGGCGAAAAATTTTCATGACGGAAAATGACGTCATGTGGTGCAATCGAATCATCATGACCCAAGGAATCAGAGGAAAAAAGAATTTTGTTTCTAGCCCTTATGAAGTTATTAGCATAAACATAAGTGCATGTTTGGACAGCTGGTGGCGCTAGAGGGATTGAGTTAGAGACTCCAAATTTGCTATGGTCAAAGGTCAGACTGTCCTCTAACTGTGTGCCAAATTTCACAACGGTTCTATGGGCTGCCATAGACTTCAAGAGCGGAAGAAGAAGAAGAAGCGTACGGAACCTTCGGTGCTTGGCCCCTAATAAATATAGCTGCAAGCAGCAATTACGGGGCTAAGCACAAAAACTGCACAAGAAGCCAGCCAACATGGCTGTGAGCATCAGACCAACAGCAGCAGTGAGCAATTAAAGACCTATTAAGATAATTTTAGGCAAAAGAGCTGAAAAATGATAAAAAATGAGGATTTACTGTTTCATCACTTTCGACCAATAGGTGGCGCTGTGACCAAATTAATGTGGTATGGTCAGAGTGAGGTGACAATGAGACCTGCAAAGTTTGGTGTCAATATGTCAAAGCATTGCAGAGATACAGCTTCAAGAGTCGTTTTTGCATCATGCCTCAAATTCTTTGCTCTGGTATACGAAAACGGTTAGACATATCGATTTGAAATCCATAACTTTTTGTCGCCATGGTCTGACGATGATACGGTTCGATTTTGGTGAAAATCGGAGTAACGGTCTAGGAGGAGTTCGAAAAAGTAGGTTTTTGAAGAAAAACAATACGGCGGACAGGAAGTTCTGCCAACTATGGAAAATTGTATATCTATGTTCTCACCATCACCCAAGGAATCAACTGAGACCAGTTTCATTACAATCGGTAAATATAGTCAGAAGTTATTAGCATTTTTGTAAATCTTGTTATAACTTTTGACCACAAGGTGGCGCAGTGCCGAAACGTCTCAGGCTCCTTCAGGGCTTTGTCCTGATGACCCATACCAAGATTCGTAACGATACTCTAATGTGTTCATAAAATACAGCATTTTAGCAAAAAATTCAAAATGGCCGACAGCTAAAATGGCCAATATGGGAAAATTGGATATCATTTGACTCGGCATGATGCCCCAAATCAAACGAGACCAAATTCATGTTTTTTGGTCAAACCCATCAGAAGTTATAAGCAAAAATAGCCATTTTTCATATCTCCGCACCAGTAGGTGGCGCTGCGCCGAAATACTGCATGATGCCTCAGGTCATGCTTGTGATGACACGTACCAAGTTTGGTCTGAATATGATAAAGCATTGCAGAGATACAGCTTCAAGAGTCATTTTTGCATTATATCTCAAATTGTTTGGTCTGGTATACAAAACGGTTTGACTTATCGACTTGAAATCCATAACTTTTTGTCGGTGGCGCAGTGCCGAAACTTCTCAGGCTCCTTGAGGGCATTGTCCTGATGACCCATACCAAGTTTTGTAAAGATACGTTAATGCATTCGTAAAATACAGCATTTTAGCACAAAATTCGAAATGGCCGACGGCCAAAATGTCTGATATGGGAAAATTGGGTATCATTCGACTTGGCATGATGCCCCGAATCCAACGAGTCCAAATTTTTGATTTTTGGACAAACCCATCAGAAGTTATAAGCAAAAATATCTATTTTTCATATCTCTGCACCACTAGGTGGCACTGCGCCGAAACGCTGCATGTTGCCTCAGGTCATGCTTGTGATGACATGTACCAAGTTTGGTCTGAATACGATAAAGCGTTGCGGAGATACTGCCTTATGTCTATTTTTTCAAGCACTACGTACAATTCGTTTGCGTGTTTTTCGAAAACGGTTTGAGGAATCAACTTGAATTCCATAACTTTTTGTCAGCATGGTCTGAAGATGATCTGGTTCAATTTTTGTGAAAATCGGAGTAACGGCCTAGGAGGAGTTCGAAAAAGTAAGTTTTTCAGAAAATTCAAAATGGCGGAAAAATTTTCATGACGGAAAATGACGTCATATGGTGCAGTCTTGACCCAAGGAATCAGAGGAAAAAAGAATTTTGTTTCTAGCCCTTATGGTTCAAAAGTTATTAACATAAACATAAGTGCAACTTTGGACAGCTGGTGGCGCTAGAGGGATTGAGTTAGAGACTCCAAATTTGCTGTGGACAAAGGTCAGACTGTCCTCTAACTGCGTGCCAAATTTCACAACTTTCCCGCAAGCGGTTCTATGGGCTGCCATAGACTTCAAGAGCGGAAGAAGAAGAAGAAACGGAAGAATAATAATAAAAAGAACGCCAACGGATACAATAGGTGCCTCCGCAACTTCGGTGCTTGGCCCCTAAATATAGCTGCAAGCAGCAATTACGGGGCCAAGCACAAAAACGGCACAAGAAGCCAGCCAACATGGCTGGGAGCATCAGACCAACAGCAGCAGTGAGCAATTAGAAAAAAAAGTTATTAGCATTTTTGTCAATTTTCTTAGAACTTTTGACCACAAGGTGGCGCTGGTCCGAACCTTCTAAGGCTCCTTCAGAGCATTATCCTGATGACCCATACCAAATTTATGAATTTTGGTCAAACCCATCAGAAGTTATAAGCAAAAATAGCCATTTTTCATATCTCCACTCCAGTAGGTGGCGCTGCGCCGAAACACTGTATAATGCCTCAGGTCATGCTTTTGATGACACGTACCAAGTTTGGTCTGAATATGATAAAGTGTTACAGAGATACAGCCTTACTTCTATTTTCGCAAGCGCTACGTACAATTCGTTCGTGTGTTTTTCGAAAACGGTTTGAGCAATCGACTTGAATTCCATAACTTTTTGTCAGCATGGTCTGAAGATGATCTGGTTCAATTTTCGTGAAAATCGGAGTTACGGCCTAGGAGGAGTTCGAAAAATTAGGTTTTTCAGAAAATTCAAAATGGCGGAAAAGTTTTCATGACGGAAAATGACGTCATAGGGTGCGTTCGATTCGTCTTGAGCCAAGGAATAAGAGGAAAAAAGAATTGTGTTTCTAGCCCTTATGGTTCAAAAGTTATTAACATAAACATAAGTGCAACTTTGGACAGCTGGTGGCGCTAGAGGAATGGAGTTAGAGACTCCAAATTTGCTATGGACATAGCTCAGACTGTCCTCTAATTGTGTGCCAAATTTCATAACTTTCCCGTAAGCGGTTCTATGGGCTCTCATAGACTTCAAGAGCGGAAGAAGAAGAAGAATAAATATAGCTGCAAGCAGCAATTACGGGGCCAAGCACAAAAACGGCACAAGAAGCCAGCCAACATGGCTGGGAGCATCAGACCAACAGCAGCAGTGAGCAATTAGAAAAAAAAGTTATTAGCATTTTTGTCAATTTTCTTAGAACTTTTGACCACAAGGTGGCGCTGGTCCGAACTTTCTCAGGCTCCTTCAGAGCATTGTCCTGATGACCCATACCAAATTTATGAATTTTGGTCAAACCCATCAGAAGTTATAAGCAAAAATAGCCATTTTTCATATCTCCACTCCAGTAGGTGGCGCTGCGCCGAAACACTGTATGATGCCTCAGGTTATGCTTGTGATGACACGTACCAAGTTTGGTCTGAATATGTTAAAGCATTGTAGAGATACAGCTTCAAGAGTAATTTTTGCAGCATATCTCAAATTCTTTGCTCCGGTATACGAAAACGGTTTGATTAATCAACTTGAAATCCATAACTTTTTGTCGGCATGGTCTGAAGATGATACGGTTTGATTTTGGTGAAAATCGGAGCAACGGTCTAGGAGGAGTTCGAAAAAGTAGGTTTTTAAAGAAAAACAATATGGCGGAGAGGAAGTTCAGTTGACTATGGCAAATTTGAAATCTATGTTCTCAGCATGACCCAAGGAATCTACTGAGACCAGTTTCATTACAATCGGTAGATATAATCAAAATTTATTAGCATTTTTGTAAATTTTGATATAACTTTTGACCACAAGGTGGCGCTGGTCCGAAACTTCTAAGACTCCTTCAGGGCTTTGTCCTGATGACCCATACCGAGTTTCGTAACGATACGCTAATGCGTTCGTAAAATACAGCATTTTAGCACATAATTCAAAATGGCCGACGGCCTAAATGGCCGACATGGGAAAATTGGATATCAATCGAATCGACATGATGCCCTGAATCTAACGAGACCAAATATATGATTTTTGGACAAACCCATCAGAAGTTATAAGCAAAAATGTCCATTTTTTATATCTCCGCACCAGTAGGTGGCGCTGCGCTGAAACACTGCATGTTACCTCAGGTCATGCTTGTGATGCCATGTACCAAGTTTGGTCTGAATACGATAAAGCATTGCGGAGATACAGCCTTACTTCTGTTTTCGCAAGCACTACGTACAATTCGTTTGCGAGTTTTTCGAAAACGGTTTGAGGAATCGACTTGAATTCCATAACTTTTTGTCGGCATGGTCTGAAGATGATCTGATTCAATTTTCATGAAAATCGGAGTAACCGCCTAGGAGGAGTTCGAAAAAGTACGTTTTTCAGAAAATTCAAAATGGCGGAAAAATTTTCATGACGGAAAATGACGTCATATAGTGCAATCGATTCGTCTTGACCCAAGGAATCAGAGGAAAAAAGAATTTTGTTTCTAGCCCTTATGGTTCAAAAGTTATTAACATAAACATAAGTGCAACTTTGGACAGCTGGTGGCGCTAGAGGGATTGAGTTAGAGACTCCAAATTTGCTGTGGACAAAGGTCAGACTGTCCTCTAACTGTGTGCCAAATTTCACAACTTTCCCGCAAGCGGTTCTATGGGCTCTCATAGACTTCAAGAGCGGAAGAAGAAGAAGAAGAATAAATATAGCTGCAAGCAGCAATTACGGGGCCAAGCACAAAAACGTCACAAGAAGCCAGCCAACATGGCTGGGAGCATCAGACCAACAGCAGCAGTGAGCAATTAGAAAAAAAAGTTATTCGCATTGTTGTCAATTTTCTTACAACTTTTGACCACAAGGTGGCGCAGGTCCGAAACGTCTCAGGCTCTTTTAGGGCATTGTCATGTTTATGAATTTTTGTCAAACCCATCAGAAGTTATAAGCAAAAATAGCCATTTTTCATATCTCCACTCCAGTAGGTGGCGCTGTGTCGAAACACTGTATGATGCCTCAGGTCATGCTTGTGATGACACGTACCAAGTTTGGTCTGAATATGATAAAGCATTGCAGAGATACAGCTTCAAGAGTCGTTTTTGCATCTTGCCTCAAATTCTTTGCTCTGGTATACGAAAACGGTTTGACATATCGACTTGAAATCCATAACTTTTTGTCGCCATGGTATGAAGATGATACGGTTCAATTTTGGTGAAAATCGGAGCAACGGTCTAGGAGGAGTTTGAAAAAGTAGGTTTTTAAAGAAAAACATTATGACGGACAGGAAGTTCAGCTGACTATGGCAAATTTGATATCTATGTTCTCAGCATGACCCAAGGAATCTACTGAGACAAGTTCCATTACAATCAGTCAATATAGTCAAAAGTTATTAGCATTTTTGTAAATTTTGTTATAACTTTTGATCACAAGGTGGCGCAGTGCCGAAACTTCTCAGGCTCCTTCACGGCATTGTCCAGATGACCCATTCCGAGTTCCGTAACGATACGTTAATGAGTTCGTAAAATACAGCATTTTAGCACAAAATTCAAAATGGCCGACAGCCAAAATGGCCGAAGTGGGAAAATTGGATATCATTCGACTCGGCATGATGCCCCGAATACAACGAGACAAATTTTTGATTTTTGGACAAACCCATCAGAAGTTATAAGCAAAAACATAAATTTTTCATATCTCCGCACCACTAGGTGGCGCTGCGCCGAAACGCTGCATGTTGCCTCAGGTCATGCTTGTGATGACATGTACCAAGTTTGGTCTGAATACGATAAAGCGTTGCGGAGATACAGTCTTATGTCTATTTTCGCAAGCACTTCGTACAATTTGTTCGCGTGTTTATCGAAAACGGTTTGAGGAATCAACTTGAATTCCATAACTTTTTGTCGGCATGGTCTGAAGATGATCTGGTTCAATTGTCTTGAAAATCGGAGTAACGGCCTAGGAGGAGTTTGAAAAAGTACGTTTTTCAGAAAATTCAAAATGGCGGAAAAAATTTCATGACGGAAAATGACGTCATAGGGTGCATTCGATTCGTCTTGACCCAAGGAATCAGAAGAAAAAAGAATTTTGTTTCTAGCCCTTACGGTTCAAAAGTTATTAACATAAACATAAGTGCAACTTTGGACAGCTGGTGGCGCTAGAGGGATTGAGTTAGAGACTCCAAATTGGCTATGGACACAGTTCAGACTGTCCTCTAACTGTGTGCCAAATTTCACAACTTTTTACCATACGGTTCTATGGGCTGCCATAGACTCCAAGAGCGGAAGAATAATAATAATAAGAAAACTAACAATAACAATAGGTGCCTAAGCACCTTCGGTAAGCACCTAATAAATATAGCTGCAAGCAGCAATTACGGGGCCAAGCAAAAAAGGCACAGCAAGCCAGCCAAGATGGCTGGGAGCATCAGACCAGCTGCAACAGTAAGCAATTAAAGACCTATTAGGATCATTTTAGGCAAAAGAGCTGAAAAATGATATATACAGTCAATAATAAAGATTTAATGGTTTATCACTTTTGATCAATAGGTGGTGCTGTGACCAAATTAATGTGGTATGGTCAGAGTGAGGTAGCAATGACACTCGCTAAGGATATGACTCCCGTGAAAATAAGTCAACCAGATCAAAAGTTATAAACATATGAAAAAAACACTAGGTGGCGCTGGTTTGAAACTTCTCAGGCTCCTTCGGGACCTTGTGCTGATGACTCATACCGAGTTTCGTAACAATACGCTAATGCGTTCATAAAATACAGCATTTTTGCACAAAATTCAAAATGGCCGACAACCAAAATGGCTGATATGGGAAAATTGGATATCAATCGACTCGGCATGATGCCCCTAATCTAACAAGACCAAATTTATGATTTTTGGACAAACATATTTGAAGCTATAAGCAAAAATAATGGCTATTTTTGCTATTTTTTATCTCCAGACCAGTAGGTGGCGTTATGACGAAACTCAGCATGTAGGCTCTGGTCTTGCTTGGAATGATATTTATGAAGTTTGGTCTAAATATGATAAAGCATTGCAGAGATAAAGCCATGAGTCCAAATTGGGTGCTCTGCATTAAATTATTTTGCGTGTTTTTTGAGAATGGTTGAGTTTATCAAAAAGCTTTTGATAACTTTTTGCCACAATGGACTGAAGATGATCTGATTTGATTTTCATGACAATCAAATGAAGCGTCTAGGACGAGTTCGAAAAAGCAGGTTTTTCACAAAATTCAACATGACGGACAAACCGTAAGTGGAAACCTAGCATTTTTGGTACCGTTGGACTCAGAAGGGATTCAGGAGTCTAAGGTCATGACTCTTTTGAAAATAAGTCAACCACAGTCAAAGTGATAAGCATTTGAATATTTGATTTTACCACTAGGTGGCGCTGGTGTGAAACTTCTCAGGCTCCTTCAGGGCATCGTTCTGATGACCCATACCGAGTTTTGTGATGATATGCTAATGCGTTCGTAAAATACAGCATTTTAGCACACAATTCAAAATGGCCGACGTCCAAAATGGCTGAAATGGTAATAATGATTATCAATCGACTCGGCATGATGCCCTGAATCTAACAAGACCAAAGTTATGATTTTTGGACAAACCTATCTGAAGCAACAAGCAAAAATGGACATTTTTTGTATATCCAAACCAGTAGGTGGCGCTGCACTGAAACTCAGCATGTAGGCTCTGATCTTGCTTGGGATGACATGTATGAAGTTTGGTCTGAATATAATAAAGCATTGCAGAGATACAGCCATGAGTCCACATTGGATGCTCTACGTTAAATTAATTTGCGTGTTATTTGAGAATAGTTGAGTTTATCAGAAAGCTTTTGATAACTTTTTGTCAACATGGACTGAAGATGATCTGATTTGATTTTCATGACAATCAGATGAAGCGTCTAGGACGAGTTCGAAAAAGTAGGTTTTTCACAAAATTCAATATGGCGGACAAATCATAAGTCAATACCTAGCAAGTTTGGTATCGTTGGACTCACCAGGGACTCAGGAGTCTAAGGTCATGACTCTTTTGAAAATAAGTTGACCACACCCATAGTGTTAAGCATTTGAATATTTGATTTTACCACTAGGTGGCGCTGGTCCGAAACTTCTCAAGCTCATTCAGTTCCGACTGTCCTCTAACTGTGTGCCAAATTTCACAACTTTTTACCATACGGTTCTATGGGCTGCCATAGACTCCAAGAGCGGAAGAATAATAATAATAAGAAAACTAACAATAACAATAGGTGCCTAAGCACCTTCGGTGCTTGGCCCCTAAATATAGCTGCAAGCAGCAATTACGGGGCCAAGCAAAAAAGGCACAACAAGACAGCCAAGATGGCAGGGAGCATCAGACCAGCCGAAACAGTAAGCAATTAAAGACCTATTAGGATCATTTTAGGCAAAAGAGCTGAAAAATGATATATTCAGTCAATAATAAAGATTTAATGGTTTATCACTTTGACTAATAGGTGGCGCTGTGACAAAATTAACGTGGTATGGTCAGAGTGAGGTAACAATGACACTCGCTAAGGATATGACTCCCGTGAAAATAAGTCAACCAGATCAAAAGTTATAAGCATATGAAAAAAACACTAGGTGGCGCTGGTTTGAAACTTCTCAGGCTCCTTCGGGACCTTGTGCTGATGACTCATACCGAGTTTCGTAACAATACGCTAATGCTTTCATAAAATACAGCATTTTTGCACAAAATTCAAAATGGCCGACAGCCAAAATGGCTAATATGGGAAAATTGGATATCATTCGACTCGGCATGATGCCCCTAATCTAACAAGACCAAATTTATGATTTTTGGACAAACATATTTTAAGCTATAAGCAAAAATAATGGCTATTTTGGCTTTTCTGAATCTCCAGACCAGTAGGTGGTGTTGCGACGAAACTCAGCATGTAGGCTCTGGTCTTGCTTGGATGATTTGTACGAAGTTTGGTGTAAATATGATAAATCATTGCAGAGATACAGCCATGAGTCCAAACTGGGTGCTCTGCGTTAAATTAATTTGCGTGTTTTTTGAGAATGGTTGAGTTTATCAAAAAGCTTTTGATAACTTTTTGCCAGAATGGTCTAAAGATGATCTGGTTCAATTTTCATGATAATCAGATCAACAGCCTAGGACGAGTTCGAAAAAGTAGGTTTTTCGCAAAATTCAAAATGGCGGACAAACCATAAGTCGAAACCTAGCGTGTTAGGTATCGTTAGACTCAGCAGGGATTCAGGAGTGTAAAGTCATGACTCTTTTGAAAATAAGTTGACCACACCCATATTGATAAACATTTGAATATTTGATTTTACCACTAGGTGGCGCTGGTGCAAAACTTCTTAGGCTCGTTCAGGGCATCGTGCTGAAGACCCATACCGAGTTTTGTGACGATATGCTAATGCGTTCATAAAATACAGCATTTTAGCACAAAATTCAAAATGGCCGACGGCTAAAATGGCTGATATGGTAATAATGGATATCACTCGACTCGGCATGATGCCCTGAATCTGACGTAACCACATTTATGATTTATGGACAAACCATTCAGAAGTTATTAGCATAAATATCCATTTTTCATATCTCTGGACCAGTAGGTGGCACTGTGCCGAAACACTGCATGTTGCCTCAAGTCATGCTTGTGATGACATGTACAAAGATTGGTCAGAATACGATAAATGGTTTTGAAGATATAGCCTTAAGTGTGATTTTGCGAGCTTTCGGTCGAATTCTTTTGTGCCCTATTCGAGAACGGATGGATCTATCGAAAAGCTTTTGATAACTTTTTGCAGTCATGGTCTGAAGATGATCTGGTTCAATTTTTGTGAAAATCGGAGTAATGCCCTAGGAGGAGTTCGAAAAAGTAGGTTTTTCGGAAAAATCAAAATGGCGGGAAAATTTTCATGACGGAAAATGACGTCATATGGTGGAATCAGAGGAAAAAAGAATTTTGTTTCTAGTCCATACGGTTCAAAAGTTATTAGCATAAACAGAAGTGCAACTTTGGACAGCTGGTGGCGCTAGAGGGATTGAGTTAGAGACTCCAAATTGGGTATGGACACAGTTCAGACTGTCCTCTAACTGTGTGCCAAATTTCATAACTTTTTACAATACGGTTCTATGGGCTGCCATAGACTCAAGAGCGGAAGAATAATAATAATAAATATAGCTGCAAGCAGCAATTATGGGGCCAAGCACAAAAACGGCACAAGAAACCAGCCAACACGGCTGGGAGCATCAGACCAACTGCAACAGTGAACAATTAAAGACGTATTAAGATCATTTTAGGCATAAGAGCTGAAAAATTATCAAAAATGAGGATTTACTGGTTCATAACTTTCGACCAATAGGTGGCGCTGTGTCCAAATTGTTGTGGTATGGTCAGAGTGAGGTGACAATGACACTTCCAAAGTTTGGTGTCAATATGTCAAAGCACTGAAGAGATACAGCTTCAAGAGTCATTTTTGAATCATGCCTCAAATTCTTTGCTCTGGTATACAAAAACGGTTTGACATATGGACTTGAAATCCATAACTTTTTGTCGGCATGGTCTGAAGATGACACGGTTCAATTTTGGTGAAAATCGGAGCAACGGTCTAGGAGGAGTTCGAAAAAGTAGGTTTTTAAAGAAAAACAATATGGCGGACAGGACGTTTAGCTGACTATGGCAAATTTGATATCTATGTTCTCAGCATAACTCAAGGAATCTACAGAGACCAGTTTCATTACAATTGGTTAATATAGACAAAAGTTATTAGCATTTTTGTAAATTTTGTTATAACTTTTGACCACGAGGTGGCGCTGGTCCGAAACTTCTCAGGCTCCTTCAGGGCATTGTCCTGATGACCCATACCAAATTTATGAATTTTGGTCAAACTCATCAGAAGTTATGAGCAAAATAACAATTTTTCATATCTCCACTCCAGTAGGTGGCGCTGCACCGAAACACTGTATAATGCCTCAGGTCATGCTTGTGATGACATGTACCAAGTTTGGTCTAAATATGTCAAACTCTATTGAGTTAGAGACTCCAAATTGGCTATGGACACAGTTCAGACTGTCCTCTAACTGTGTGCCAAATTTCACAACTTTTTACCATACGGTTCTATGGGCTGCCATAGACGCAAGAGCGGAAGAATAATAATAATAAATATAGCTGCAAGCAGCGATTACGGGGCCAAGCAAAAAGCGGCACAACAAGCCAGCCAAGATGGCTGGGAGCATCAGACCAGCCGACAGTAAGCAATTAAAGACCTATTAGGATCATTTTAGGCAAAAGAGCTGAAAAATGATATATTCAGTCAATAATAAAGATTTAATGGTTTATCACTTTGACTAATAGGTGGCGCTGTGACAAAATTAACGTGGTATGGTCAGAGTGAGGTAACAATGACACTCACTAAGGATATGACTCCCGTGAAAATAAGTCAACCAGATCAAAAGTTATAAGCATATGAAAAAAACACTAGGTGGCGCTGGTTTGAAACTTCTCAGGCTCCTTCGGGACCTTGTGCTGATGACTCATACCGAGTTTCGTAACAATACGCTAATGCTTTCATAAAATACAGCATTTTTGCACAAAATTCAAAATGGCCGACAGCCAAAATGGCTAATATGGGAAAATTGGATATCATTCGACTCGGCATGATGCCCCTAATCTAACAAGACCAAATTTATGATTTTTGGACAAACATATTTTAAGCTATAAGCAAAAATAATGGCTATTTTGGCTTTTCTGAATCTCCAGACCAGTAGGTGGTGTTGCGACGAAACTCAGCATGTAGGCTCTGGTCTTGCTTGGGATGATTTGTACGAAGTTTGGTGTAAATATGATAAATCATTGCAGAGATACAGCCATGAGTCCAAACTGGGTGCTCTGCGTTAAATTAATTTGCGTGTTTTTTGAGAATGGTTGAGTTTATCAAAAAGCTTTTGATAACTTTTTGCCAGAATGGTCTAAAGATGATCTGGTTCAATTTTCATGATAATCAGACCAACAGCCTAGGACGAGTTCGAAAAGTAGGTTTTTC